>NC_135183.1:32963339-33180839 GCF_041146795.1 Maylandia zebra | reverse complement strand
TATTTGTAATATAGCTATAAGTGTACCTTTAAAGCAGCAAGGACAAAGAAGGCTATCTCAGTCAGACTCAGAGGAAACAAGGACAGCTTCCTCCACACCTTCCCCATGGAGAGCACAGGCATCCAGCGCTCCGTGGGGCCTAACCCACTGAAGTACACATCCAACACAGGCTCACAGAGCAGCCTGCCCAGGTAGCAGCCTAAGGCATAAGGGTTGGCATTAATGCCTAAGGCCTGGAAAAACACAAGAGAAGTAACCAAGGCAAAACTGATCAAATTGGCCAAAGCTAGGAGGGATTTCATCCTCAAGTCCACAATGAGAGCACCGAGGGCCACTACCAAGCCTATTATGGCCACTGACTTGTGAAGAAGCATGGTAGTGCTTGCAATACCAAATCCTAGAAGCTCCAGTAACTCTACTGATGTTAGCAAGGTGGATTTGTAGCAGATGGAGCAGCATATTCGCTCAGTTAGGGCCCATACTGCTTTCATAACTACACTGGCTAGGAGGAGATAGTTTGCGACCAGTTCTTTGACATTTGAATCCAAGGCGGGGCTGTTGAGGAAACACAAAAGTCCAAGGAGAAAGCCGAACCACAAATGGAATAAGCTCTGGCTGGCGTTTTCCATAGCAAAGTAGTAATGGAGGATACTGGCAATTCCCAGGACAAAGAGGCCCAGAATGAAGATAACCAGAATCATGGGTTCCCATGTCACCTCCCAGCGTACGTACATGCCAACACAGACTGCCACAAGGAGATTGAAGCTGGACAGGTAACCCAGACAATGCACTGATTTAAACACGTCCACCTCCTTTGGTACACTGACTGTCAGCTCCTCTTCCTCCCGAGCCATGGCTGACGTGGATGTTCTTATTTAAAAGCAGTTTAACTATCAAATAATTAATTTCCTCCAGCCACCTTCTTTATACTTCCACAGAGGTTTGCCACATGGAGGATGGTGCCTCTTGATGACTTTCAGCAAAAATCAACCCCTGCGTGGAAATAAAAAAAGAAACAGTGTGAGTGCATTATACGGTACATTCGTCACATAGTCCAAACTTATGTACAAAAGGCAGGCACTTTAGTGTTTCCCCATGCAGAGACTATCTGGGCGGCGCGCCCTGGCATATTAGTTGCGCAAGAAATATTTTAGCGACTAATTTTTGCAAATTTTTAATTACTTTTTTTTTTTTTTTTACATCAGTGACTTTAACGCCATTCACAATTCCCAGTTGACAATCACTGCTAACCAGCTAACCCAGGCCCCTACATTCCCCAACGGCTTGCTTGTCCCACACTCTGGTGAAATCAGTCCTTCCTCTGCTTTTCCCCTGTGATCCGGAGAGCCGCTCTAACCAGAACCTGCAGCAATGTGGAAGACTTGTAAGGGATGCAAAGTAGGACTAGAACTAATGTCACCAGCTACAGTACATGACAGCGGTCCCTTCACCTGCCCCAAACAGAGTCTGTGGGAAACACTGCACTTTAAATGTATACAAATCTTAATCATTAATCAGGACTATCAGGGAGACAGGCAGGCAGCAAGAATTATCAAACCATTACTGATCTGTGGTCTGATCCATAGCTGTCCAGAATTAAATCTAGAAGACCTATGCAACTTAACTTCAACTTCAATGGTCACAATGACTGCAGAAACATTCTGTATACAATCATTGATAAAATCCCATTAATACTGTTTACTCGTATTATATTTCGATCACTACCTTCGATCTTTGCTGTTGTGAAATTCTCTCACAGATTCTGGATTCTTTGACTTTCATGTGTCTCTCTTATAAATCCTTTGGAGTCATACATAAACGTCTTCAGTAACATCAAGGAACAACAGCGTTAATATCAAATAAACGGAGTCTGTATTGGTTTTGTACAGAAGAATGAGGAAATACTCTTTAGTCACAGCTAATTTGAGTGTAGTTCTCCTTCCATCGGGATCACAATTTTCTATGCTAACACTCTTTAAAATGACAACATTTTGACAGCGGTTGATTACACAGTCGAGGTAAACTAATCAATTCGTATCCGTTTTCTACCCAAACAAACCCTTTAACTAACTAACTGACTAACAAACCAACTATAGCCTTGCTGTCAGTGAGTGACGATGTGGCACTATAGCAGACGGGAAGTTTTAACTTAGCCCTGCCTGCTCCCTCTTTGTAAACAGTAAACTAGTTTGCTAGTGCACGATTTAGTGCAGTGGCTAAAACTGCCAACACAACCACGAGCCTTCAAATATAAAACTGTATGTAATGTCTTTATCGTCAAATATTGCTTACATGTTGATTGTTTGGGTGAAATCATCCGTACTTCCGGGTTCTGTACTACGGCACCTCGCAAGTGTCGAAATGAACGTACCTTCGCTTTTCCCACAGAATTAATTGTGGCGAGGCATTTTTTTAAGGTCGCTCTGAGCTTATGCATTAAATTAGTAAACAGACAAAACTAAACGGAACTAAAATTAAACAAATAAAATCTTCGTTAGCCTACTTTTCAAATATGTACGAAAGAACAAGGTCACATAAGGTCACTGATAGTTGTGGCAGCGTCCTTAAGTTGAAAACAAATACAAACACATGTTCTAAGTGTTGTGTAACATGTGCATGTCACTACTAATTACACATACGCATATACTATATGCCCATTTAGCGGGGCTTTATTGTACTGTACAGTAGCTGGCACCATGTTCGTTATATCATGTTTGTTATATTTTTTCTCGGTCTGTTTTCTGATGCAAATATTATACAGGTACATTTGCGACAAGATGGCAGTGATGATGCATGGTTGATGTATGTGAGAGAAAGTGCTGCTTTGATCAGATGTTTACAGAAGGCACAACTGGGAACACACAGTGATTTAGCCCACTTGACTTATGCACACAGCCCTAGTATGATATAATGTATATGGCTGATAACAACCTTTAAATAGTGATTTAATGTTCGTTATTTTCTTTAATTTGAAATTTCTTTGACCTGAAAACTAGTGAACTCAAAATTATCATCATCCTAAAATGAAGAATCTGTAATCATTGTTAAATTGACAATCCTATGTCAGCTCTGAGGTTTTACATATCAGCACATGATCAAATCAACCTGATCCTTAGCAAATTCTAAAATTAGGTAAATATAGTCTCAGATGATCTACAAAACATGACATAAAACATGTAATTATTTACTTCACATATACTAAGTCAAATCCAGAAGCAGTGTGTGGAAAAATTAAAAACACTCCATGATCCTTGCTTGTAGAACAACCTTTAGCAGCAATAACTTCCAGTAATCGTTTTCTGTATTCCTTCATCACATTCACATATCACTGTGAAGGAATTTAGGCCAGCTCTCCTTTACAGTGCAGCTCTCCCTTGCTTCACGTTATTGAGGTTCGAATTCACCGATATATGGAGAAGTTCACGGACATCACAGATGTAACTTTGATTACCTAAGTCATGCAGTCATGTTCTTTACAGTTAACTAAAACTAAACTAAAAACAAAAACTAGATATGAAACAAAAAAAAATTGTTTGCTAAAATAAAAATAGAAAATTGAATGTCAAAAAATTAAGTAGAACTAACTGACCACTAAACTAAAAGAAAATTTTAAAAAAATGGAGAGGAAATATTAGTTTTAGTATTAGCTACTTTCGCAAAATTTGTTTTTTCAGCTTACCTGATGAGGCTTTGATGAACATGTTTATTGGGACTTTGAATATCTACAAGACTGTGGCAAGATTTTCCTAAATCTTGCCTCAGATCTTGCCCATCCCTACTATAATAATTAAACTAAAACTAAACATTTTCACGCAAACTGAAATGAGCAAATCCACTCCGGAAACCAATGAAAACTAAACTGAATTAAAAACAACTATAGTAACCCAGTTTTAAAGAGAGGTTTTTCTCCCGGCAATCTTTACAAATGATCTATGCTTGGTTGGTTTGTTTCTAATTGTACTTTTATAAACTTTGACATGTAACATGCTAAATGAGGTCTGCAGAATCTCAGATGTCACTTTTGGATTTTTTTTGTACTTTTTCCGAGCATTGCGCAGTTTGACCTTTGGGATGTCCACTCCATGGAAGATTGACAGCTGTCTCTAATGTTTTCCACTTATGTATAAATTCTCTTACTGTGGATGGAGTTCAAATTACATTATTCACAGCAGAGTGTCTTTGTTCTAGTTATGAACCTCCTGGACAACATTACAAAGGGTTGACAGAGGCTTTTCTGTTTACTTGCATTGCTGTGAAAGGGAACAAAAGAAGCTGACTGATGCCAGTGCTTTTTACAACAATGTGGTGCCCTGGCTTTTGATAACCTGGAAATGTAGTATCTCTCTGGCACAAAGGTTGTAACAACCTGCTAGTCTGGTGAAAGCACATCAAGATTGGAACTTGCACTATTAGTTGTAAAAACTAAAGTTATGTACACGTTCTCTGAGTTGTTCTTCATTCCTCGCAAAGATAAGCCAGCTACCCAAAGAAGTCTTCTGTTGATGACGACCAAGAGGTCATTAGTGCCCCTGCTAATTCAACCAGAAGCCATTTATTTCCGTGTGAAGAACAAGATAGGTAATAAAATGAAGGAATCGCCATATTTATTTAATTCAGAGCCTTGCATTCATTCATATTTAAATAATCTGATGGTCAAATCATTTCCCCAAACTGTCATGGGTGTGCCGGCCGGGTATAATGATCCCCTTCTAAAAGGAAAGGCGGATCTGAAAAGCACTTGCTCATGAATAGTGCACCTATGTTATCACCTCTCTGGGGTTAAAGCGCTGCAAAATATTAAAAGAAAAACAAAAAACAGATACACATGCAGACAGTCGGGGCGGTAGAGAAGGTTATATTTAAAATGGGGAAGGTTAAATGTAGGTGGAGACGTGGAACTGAGAGAAAGGCAGAGGAGAGAGGGTAGAAAGGGATATAGGACACTAAAGGAGACAGGTTCTTCTGAATTATGCAAAGGCTACCTTCATTCTTATGTCAGACACACTTCCACCTGCACCAGCCACAGTCATGCAGCGACCCACACATAGACACCAAAGCCAGCCTGAGCCATATAAATATTAATTTACAATGGTAATGACAAGTCAGGATCCAGAAGCTCTTTGCTCCTCCTGCCATATGCCAAGCAACTTGAAAAAAATAAAATAAAGAACATTACCACTTGTTCTGAGATGGGATGTGAATTCTCAACTCTGGCATGAAGATTTCAACCTTGGCACACTGCTTTCTGCTGAAAACTGGCATTGAAAAAGAAACAGCATGCTGCAGAATCATCATCCAAGTACAAAGACTGCTGGATAAAAACAGTAGCTGTGATGTGAAAAGCATTAAAAGACTTGAGAAGGAAATAAAATAAAAAACTATTTCTACCTTTCCCATCACGCTCTGTAAGCACTGCTGTGCAAATGCCCGAGATGTGAGCATTTAATTACAGATTGCCTCTTTGTGTCCTTTATCTTGACAGTTCAGAATAAATGTTAGAGGAAGTGAGGTAGAACTGATTTTTACATAAATAAGTTAAAATAGGCACTGGCATCACTTCAGTGGGCAGTTATGTGATCGAAGGGTCCTGCTTCATATGCGGTAATGGTGCAAGACGCACGCACGGCCCCCTCCGGCTGCCAGGAGAAGTCTTTTCAATCAGAGTTTCATCTTCACAGAAATCAATGTGATGGAGCGTTGCACCCAAAGTGGATGTTAGGAGAGGCAGACTGCATCAGAAGCCTAAATCAAAAGCCGTTGGTGCTTAGTACATCTATCAAGGCTGAAATGAATTTCGGAAAGAAAAAGGCCAGTGAGTTCAGTGAGGGGGGGAAAGGAATGGTTAGAGAGGTTGATGAGGGAGAGACGGGGAGAATAGAGAAATATGCATCAGCAGGTAAGGTCAGAGGCTTGTTCAGGTTCGTTTCTTCCGGAGATGGAAAAGTCATTTTAAGCTGACCAAAAAAATAAAGACATACTATATAATGAAGTATTATGAAGAGAAAGTAACAAAAAGGGGACCATGCTGGTAAAATCTTAGGTTATTACAGTAATTGTCCTTTCCCTTTAGCAATAATGTGGCTTTTTTTTTTTTTTAACTGAGGTAAGACAGAAGGTGCCCACAGGACTAGACGAACAAAGGATGTAAAAAATAAATCCCCTTCAGCTGATTAATGCTGGAAGGAAGTGAAATTCTCCATTCGCAGTCGCTTCCTGCTCAAAAAGGCAAACCATCTTCACGGGACAAGGACAATGCCTTATCTGTCAAGACTTGGGATCAATTCAAACAGCTATTACGCTGCTTTATCCCCTGTCAGCATCGCAGACACGAGGCCAGCGCTGAGGATGAGGCACACAGAGAAGACGTCCTTCATTCCACAGTTATAGTTGCAGTAGATGAGGAAACTGTTCAGGCGGAACACACTTTCAAATGTGAAAATGTTTCTATAATAAGAGATTTCACAAGAGAATGTTTGTTATGAAAGAAAAAGAGAATAAAGAAGAAGCAGCAGCTCTCTATTGACGTTTCTCTGTGTGATATTAGCCTTTATCTGGAAATACAGAGACTGCTTCTTCATGAACATAAACTGTGACTATAACTACCAGTTGAGGGCAATCATACATTACCAATCTAATTTAGCCCTTTGCCTGAGATCACCAAGTGAAGCGGCAATGACTTTTTAATAACCCGACCTGTTCGGTCCCACTGAGCTGTGACGATGAAAAGTCTGATTCATTAATTGTGCCAAGAGGGGGGGGAATTACGATTCAAATAATGAATCTGTTTGGGCCGTTGTGAGAAACGCTGTACGCTCTCTTAAAGCCGACTGTGCACCTTCACAGAATGGATTTCCATTCTGCGATCGGCTGCTCTGATGGTAATGGCGATGTTCATTAAACACACATGGTTTCACAAATGAGGGATTTGACTTCTATCTCTGTTGCCGAGCTTTAATGTGCCTGTCTTGTAATTGGCCTGGATTAGTCAGCGCTTTTCCAGGTGCAAACACAGTCCAGTTGTGCTCACCATCCCCCGCGACAGATGCATCAGAGACAACAAAATTTGGTCACTTTGTTTCCCTCCACTCTGTTACAGCGTGAAGTGGGTTTGTGGAGGGAAATGTGTCAGGGAATGGGGCAGCGTTCAGGAGTCTTGCTGTGCTTTCTCAGGTTTAACAAATCAGCATCTGTTGGCCACTCTGCCAGCCAAACACCCACTGACTCCAACCTAGAAAACAGAGAGGGAAAGAGGGGGCTGAGAGTCAGGAAACGGAGAGGCATCATCATGATGCCAAAATGTAGGTTGCAGAGAGTAAAACAGGCTTAGGCCTCTATATCACTCATTGTATTATGACCAGAAGAAATCTAAGGAATGATTTACTGACAGCAAAAAATATTTGTTTAACATTATTGTTATGACACGAGAATAATACCACAAATTAATGCTACTGGAAATTTTCTGGCCTTGCACTGTAAAAGTCCAAGTAAACAAAACGTAAGATTTAAGTGTGGTAGTTAATTTAAAAGTAGCTATGTAACACTTACCTTTGCTTTAACAATGAACAATTTCTTGGTCTTTACCTCTAACATGGCGACATTATTTACCCATGCAGATGTAAAATACATGTTAGCTGTCTGCACTTTGAAAGTGCCCATTTCTTTATTTTTCCTCAATGGAAAGATGATCCACATTGTCTTGGCTTGAGAGAGGTGCTTTGTCCTGAAGTACTGCTGACAGTCCACTATTTGTGGTCACAGTGGAGCACTGTTTTGCCGGGCAGGGGACGTGACTGAAAACTGTGGATTGTTTGTTGATTTGTGAGTTATGATGGTATCTCGCCAGTACTAGCGTTAGCGTTACCTTATTGTCCAAATATGTTGATATTAGGGAAAACGAGGCAGGATGGACTCAAGCGCAGACTGAAAAGCACAATTCAGTTTTATTAAAACACTGGGTGCAGGTGAGAGAGGGGAATCCGGAGGGGTGCACAGGGGAGATCCAGAAACAGGGGCTCTTCACACACAGGTGATTCTTCACACAGCTCCACTCATAGAAAACAAACGCTACATACAAGTCACTCTGCTCGACCAGGGCTCCAAACCTATGTACAGGAATGAGAGGTTAATCCAATGAAACACAAAGAGAAAACTAGAAACATGCGACCGAGGGATCTACTCAATAGTCGAGCGGTGAGATGTTCCCAGCCACTGCCTTAAGTAGTGGACGCTGGCGAGGTAATGAACCACAGGTGCGTGGTGAATTACAGGTGCGCGGGCTAGGGGCGGGAGCCCGCAATGAGCTCCGCCCAGGCAACGTGTAGTGAGCGAGAGGGAGAGAGAAATGAAAACAAAAACACACATTAGCCAAACTGGGCCAGCTGGGGAGACATGACAATATTAACCAAGAAACCTGTGGATAGACACACACTGGATAGACACATTGACTACGTTAAGACAGATTTGCAGGTAAAACATATGATACTGAGATTGAAAATCAAAAAGACAGGAAAAGCAAATGGAAGAAGATTTAGTTTGCAGTTTTACTGTTAGCTCATGAAAATGCGCATGGTGCCATTGTAGCTAAATCAAAGTTTTAAGCAACTTAAAAATAAAACAAGAGGCAACTGAAAATAAAGACACAGAAAAAAGGAAAAAACAAAGGAAAATTGAATATAATGACTTATTAAATATATTTCATGTCATTTTCAGTTTCAGCATTTTTTGTTCATTTATGACTAATTGTTTAAACTCACTAGCATTAAGAACATTTAAAAACAGCAAAAAGTCAAACTAAAATATAAGAATTTGACAGCGGCATTTAGCTCAATGATGTGCGTGTCTCTCCCAAACTCTTGCTCAGGTATTACTGAAAAGAAATATGTTATAATGGAGGGTCAACCATTGCAGTAGTTTAGCTCTATCGAGTCCTTGCAGTTTCACCCTCCAGTGTTACACAAACCATCACAGAAAATGCTGTTCATCCTCATCATCTGAAGTGTGAATAACCGAGTAATGAGTCCAGAGACAGAAAACACATGATGATTTATCATGGTGTGAAGAGGGTGGTTTCACGACTGTTGATCAACATCATTGCTGTAGCCTCTGCAGACAACTGAAACACATAATATGTCAACATATTACAAAAAAAGGATATTTAACGCCCAAGACCGAGATACACATTGCTGATCTTTAACATGTTGCAGTAAAATTGTCACCCATATAGTGAGATCATTAGAGCTAGAGCACCTTCTGTGCACTTGCTGATGATTCACTTCTCACAGTGCAGCTTTACAGAAGATACTTGCCGTACACAAGTGTCCCTCTGCGTTTTTATATCATTCTCTCACCTTCATCGTACCACTTGTGCTGTTTCTGTGTCCTCTTACTTTCATCATGCGTTTCAAATAATTTGCTCGCTCTCTTTCTCTCTCTCTTTGTCTTTAATGCTGCTCACTAATACGTGCAATGTCAGGGTGAGGGAGTTAATCACTTCTATGCATCATTAGAGCAGCTACAACAGCACACACACAAAGAAATAGATGGCTGATTGGTGTGAAAATGACTCCAAAAAAAACCTCATATGTGTAAATAATTCATGTGTAAGCAAGTAATCCACTTTGAGATGATGAGAAATAGCATATATGTGAGTGGAGGTGTCTGTTTGGACATGTGCAAAAACTAAACATGTCTTTTAACTAGAGCCCCAGCGACGTTTATTCTGTACATGTCAAAATAGAAGTCAAGCGCAATCGAAGCGAAGGATAACATGCGCCGATTTATGTTTGAAGTTATTTTAAACACTGGAAGCACTATTTTAAAGCTCTATGATGTAAATAGAAGAAAGTATATGAGACCAGCGGCACCGTGCCAGTTTGTGTCATCTATCTGAAATGCTCTTTTTGTTGTTGTCACACGGCTACACTGCTTAGTGTGTAAGGTTAGGTTTTTTACACCTTTATTCCTTAATGCAGTTTACATGTATGTGTATACAACATATACAGTCAGATGATCAAGATATGGTGGACATGCAGCCTTTCAGGTTTCATTTAAGGGGTTAAACAGTAAGTAACAGTAATCAAATAATTGGATAAGCGAGCAATTTTGAATATAAAGATTGCTTTTAATACTTCAATTGAATCTTTTGCCGTCAGTGAGTGCGTGAAGTCCAGAACGTATGGACACCAAATGCTGTGTTTCCTCACTTCAGATGCTCTGCCAGGTATTTACAGCCTTCACCATCCATTTTTTTGGAGTCTACATTCAGTTTTGTATTCAATAACTGAACAGCATGCGTGATTGGATTAAGTTCAGGTGACTCATTTGGCATTTCTTTGCCTTGAGAAATTCTTGGGTTGATTTTGCAATATGATTTGGATTACTATCCATTTGCTCTGTGAAGCGCTGTCTGATCAGTTCTGCAGCATTTGACTGAATCTGAACAGAGGGTATAGGCTTGTACAAGTCACAATTCATCCTGTCACTTCTATCTGCAGTCATCAATAAACACTAGTGACCATGTCCCACTTGGAGGTATTCATGCACATGACGTAACATTACTTCCACAGAATTTGACAGATATTAAGGTGTGCTTTTGGTTTCCATCTCCATACTTTTCTCTTGTCACCATTTTGGTAAGAGTTGATCAGGGTTTCATCTGTCCAAAGTCATTTCAAGTCGAGTGTTCTCAACTTAGTTAGATGTCATCTAGTTGGTTTTCTTAACCATGGAAATAATTCTGTCATCATCCGCTGTGGGTTTTCATGCCTTTTGATGAGGTGTACTGCATTCTTTCTTTTTAAGAACAAAAGATTGTTCATTCGGCCCCTCCTAGTGGTTTTCTTTTTTGGTTTTGTGATCTCTTTTGCATTTTAGGTTTAGTTTGATTTTTAGGGCCACGTCACCTTCACTTGCCTCAACATCTCTATGGACCTCACATTGAGGAACAGCTACTGAAAGCAGTGAACAGGTGACGTGAACAGGTGTCATCTGAAGATGGTATAAAAATGTATAATTACTAAATTACTAAACCTCTGAGTCCAATCACTTCTGGATTTTGGGATTTAAAAAATACATGAATAAATAAAAAGGATGACAAGATAATAGTTAAAAAATATGGCAAATCATCGGTTCTCACTCAACAGCTGCTATGTCCCATCAGCTTTTCCATCAGAATTCCTCTGATGTTGAAGTATTGCAGATAATTAGCTTTTAAAGGACTCAGAATTTCATATGCTTTGCTTCAACCTTGCAGCTGACATGCCAGAAAGCACTTACTTTTAAAAACAAGATTAATGTGAGTTGACTTATATCAAGGGAATTTAGTCCTCTTTGCTGATTCTAAATATCCCAGCACATGCATATACTGCATAATTTTCCCCTTTTTATGGAAACTCATTTGAAACATCAACACTGAAATGCTTACTGCTCTATGTAGGCTGCTCTTACATCATGATAATTCAGAGGGTATGCTAAATAAGGTAATTAGGCTTGGCAAAGGGCTATACAGAGTGTAATCATTTTATGACAGGATGTTTTAAAATAGCCAAATTAAAACATGATGAGTCTCATATGCCGTCATTTGGAGAAAGACATCACTAGTGTGCAAACAAACACTTTTTCACTGCCTCACATCGCCCCAGTGCTCTGTGTATTAAAATTGCACTCTTGCTTTAATTAAGCTGCCAGTGTCACTGCCATCATCAGTTTTCATTTAGGTCGTATCTATGAGCTCTGTACATTCTTGCAGACACTAATTGCACATTTGAAAGACGGCGGGCCTACATTTCGACCTTTGCACAACTTCCCTCTCCGAAACTTCCCTGAGTCACCAGTGCATCATAAAACGCTTAGATGTGCTGTCAGGGCCATTTAAAGTGACACACAAAATAGTCCTGAGTCATTCTCTTTTTGATGCGTTGAGTGGCATTAGAAAAGGGATGCCAATCACCAAGGAGAAAGAGAGACACCAGAGAGAAAGACAGGCATGCCGAGCTGTCGCCACAGCAACCTTCTCTCGAGAAAACCTTACTGGAACAGCTGTTGTGATCTTGTGTGATTAAGCATGTGTTTTAGTCATGCTGATCTCTCAGCCTAATAACAAGAGGTGGAGGGAATAAAAAAAAATGGAGGAGGAGGAGGCGGATGATGATCAAGGGAGGACAAAGACTGGAGACTGAGAGAAGAAGAAACATTTTGTGCGTGTGCGTGTCAACTTAGAGATCACGTCTCTCAGACTAGATTACAGAGAACAGTGGAAAGAAAACCCAGATTTTGCCAGAGGGCGATAGAGTGAGAGAGAGAGAGTGAGAGAGACGGGGGCGTCTAAAATAAAACATAAAGCAAAGAAATGAAAGAAAAATATATGACAAGCCCTGCAGCCATATGAGGATTTATTACAGAGTCCAACCTTGGTGAGCAAATAAGAAACTGCAGTTAAAATAGAATCCTTGTTGTATTACCTCATATACTCAAAGTACTTTGAATATTACATTCTACTGTATTGCTGAGTCAGAGCATTCAGGAAAAGGCACAAAGCAAATATGTGTCTGCATAAAAACTGCTGTGGAGGCTTTAAGAGAGTGTGTGTGAGCGAGAGAGAGATGGTGTTAACAGCCCATTATGAAAAGTCTTTTCTACAAAGGTTAGATGGTGAAACTGTTAAATCAAGTCTCACCATTACCCAGCATCGTCTCTCTCTGCTTTTATTTCCTTCTTTATCTTTGACTTGCTGTTTCAGCAGAGGTGTTACTGAAATGATTCACCTGCTGCCGGGTTCTCAGATTTTATGGAGAGGTACCATTCAGTGTAATGAACCAGCCATAAGAAGCACAAGAATAAGAATACAAAAGCTTGCAGCCTCCCACCGGCCTGCCACAACTACTAGAAATGGAAGACATGCTTGTTGGCCACTTCATTAGCAGCACCTGTTCAATCACTTGTTGATGCAAATTTCTCATCAGCCAATCGCGTGACAGCAACTTGGTGCATTTAGGCATGTTGACACAGTTAAGACGATCTGCTCAAGGCCAAACTGAACTTCAGAATGGGGAAGAAAGGTGATTTAAGTGACAACAAGGCAGATCTATTGGGATTTTGCCATGTAACCATCTCTAGGGTTTACAGACAATGGTTCAAAAAAGAAAAAAAAAAATCTAGTGAGTGGCAGTCCTCTGGGGGAAAATGCCTTGTTGATGTCAGAGGTCAGAGGAGAATGCCTATACTGATTTGAGCTGGAGGCAACAGTAACTCGAATAACCATGCAGAAGAGCATCTGTAAATGCACAACACATACAGTCTTCAAGCAGGTGGCCTACAGCAGTACACGATCACACCAGATGCCTCTTTTGTAAGCTAGGAATAGGAATCTGAGGCTATAATTTGCACAGGCTCACTAAATTTGGATAATAAAAGATTGGAGAAGCATTGCCTGGTTTGATGGGTCTCAATTTCTGCTGTGACATTTGAATGTCAGAGTCTAGACCTGCACAATTAATCTAAATCAGATTTTGACTTCACACAATTAAATGAACATGTTCAAGTGATAAATGAATGCTCTGACAACAGAGCACAAAGCAAAAGCAAATCAAGCGCTCCCTAAATCGCTGTCTGACTGAATGCCTGCGTGTGCCAATCACAGATGTTCCCTGCATTACACAGCTTGAAGTTTCCTGGACTATCGCTGTATTAAAACCATCATCATCAAGAACAAATCCTATGCAGTGACTGCTGTAGAGCTCTGTCTGCACCACAAAGGACCACAACTGACTTCTTCATTCATCTGAAAACACACCACTAACTGCAGCATAATTAATGCATGAAGGCCAAGAAAAACAATGTAATGTTTGCTAACCTGAATTGTCCACCATCAACTCAGATGTCCGTGAAAGTGAACATGTGCAGCGTGTCTGTTTATCCATCCACCTCACAAAGATGCAATGAAATTAATGAAATGACAAATGTCACTGTCTTTGTCACTAAATTCAATGTATAATCATGACAAATGATCACGATCACAATGTTGTTAAAAAATAATTGTTTGGCCATAATTGTGTAGTTGGGTCAGAAATTGGTAAAAACAACATGAAAGTACAGATCCTTCATCCCTTGTATCAACAGCTCAACCTACTGTTCATGTAATGGCTTGGAGAATATTATGTGGCATATTTTGGGCTCCTCTGTATCAAGCGAGCATCAATTAAATGCCACAGCCTATCTGAGTATTGCCCTTGACCATGTTTATTCCCTTATGACCACAGTATTCCCATCTTCACCATGTCAGAATGATCAAATCATCTCATACTGGTGTCTTAAATATGACAATGAGTTCAATGTACTTTTTTTAATGACTTTTTGTCTGTAACACTTTTTCCTTATTCAGATATCCTAAAAACTAGTTACATTTTTGCAACATTTTGCAACTAGCTAGGTTACCTGTCAACAGGTCAGTAACATGATGAAGCATTTGGTTCAAAAAAATTAAAACATCTGCAAATTGTGAAACAAGTTCAGAATAATATTCATTAGTGTGAAGTTGTAAAAATTTTTGAATATCTCATCAAAAAAATTCTGAGAGTTTGGAGAAATCTCTTTTCTCTTTGGAGAATTCAATCAGTACCGGATGCCCCTGCCTGGGCCTCAGGCAGCACTGCTTAGAAACAGTCATGAGTCTGTCATGGAAATTCCTGCACAAGCTCAGGAACACTTCCAGAAATCACTGTCTGTGAACTCAGTTCGGTGTGTCATCCACAAATGCAGGTTAAAGTAAATGTTAAAAGTTAAAGTGAAATTTGAAATTCTTTTTGAAAAACATGGATGCTGTCTCCTCCAGACTGAAGAGGAGCGGGGCCATCTGCTCAGCTTATCAGTGCTCAGGTTTAAAGTCTGCATCTCTGATGGTAAGGGGACGGTTTGCAAATCATTGCATTTGGTTGTTAGTAACATTTTAGACAGTTGTCCCAGCAAATTTGAAAAAAACAGAAAATAGAAGTCGAGATGATCATGAGATAAATCATATCTCTCGTTTATATATTGCTGCTGAATTAAAACATTGTTTATGGAACTCAAATTCAGTGACTTCCTTTGCTGACCCAACATTTTATCAATCAAGACCAGGTTTAACTGTGTTTTGGGCTGAAAATTTACTGAATTATAGAACTATTTCCCAAATTACGACTAATGCAGTTATCAGAATTATCAGAAGGATAGACTGATCCATCTTATTGTTCAACCATTTAAGAAATTTCTCAATGTAAATGTTAGAATTAATACAGTATGTTGCAAAACTCTTGACTGTACCCGATTTCTTCAGAATTTTGTAGGAAATTGGAAAATAGCTGCAGCTATTTATTGAAACAAATATACATGGAAATAGAGTGTATAAGAAAAAAAAAATCATCCGTAATCTGTTAAACAAGCTTTCATGTGACTTCTTTAAGTAGCCTTCGGGAATAGTTCTCCAGGCTCCTTGAAGGACATTTAAAGCTCTTTTTTGGATGTTGGCTGCCTTTTGTTCTTTTGTCAAGGTGATCTCACACTGCTTCAATAATGTTGAGGTTGACCTATGGCCAATCCATGACCAATAGTGTTCCTTTATATGTTCTTCTATCCAGATGCATTTTTCCTGCATTGGTAATGGGTTTGGGATCATTGTCATGCTGAAAAGTGAAACCACTATCATATGCTTTACAGATGGTACTGCATGGTAGATAAAATTCTGATCGCACCCTGATCTGCAATGATAATTCCATTGATTTTGTAAAGGCTGCCAATACTACTTCCTGAAACCCAAATCCATGACAAAACCTTCACCGTGTTTTAGATATGGCTGCAGACAATCTCTGATGACTTTCTCTATAGATATTGAGAATTGTTTGAGCGAAAAAGTTCATATTAGACCACTTATTTTCAGTCTAGTTCTTGTTTAGGTTGATGTACAGTACCTCTAACCTTTCCCTTTTCTCCTTACATAAGAGTGGTTTTTTTTTCTAACTTCTTAAGGACATGATTTTCAGAACCTACTCATCTGCACTAGATAGTGTTTCAGGACTACCACTTCCACTTTTGTTCTCCACTTGTCCAGTGCAGTTTTTTCAAAGCAACACATTGCAGAGCATGCTGAGAACATGCCAAGTTTTCTTTGGGAATCACCTTGTTGGTGAAAATGGTCAAAAAAAGCAGCCAATGTCCTGAGATGACTCTTTCAAAGACCTCAAAACAACCTAAAAAAAAATCACAAAACATACAGCTCCTTGGAGTCAAGAAGTGTAAGTGTTAAACTGGCCTGTAGTCTAGAGCTGTAACTCGGTCACAACAAATGGCAAGTTATGAAAGAAAAAATAGGACAAAAAGTATTTTAAAATTGTATTTATTCAACTACAGTAGTTGATCTCCTGCCTTCCTAAATGTTCATAGAGTGTTGTTAAAAAAGGTAGCAATGAAACAGATGCGGAAACTATCCTTAGTGCATCTTTTTTGAAATGTGTTTGTGGCATCACAATAAGTAAGCATATATTTTTCACAAAACGAACTTATTGTTACTGTTTTACTTACACTTTGCACATCATCCAGAAGTCTTTGGAAATAGTATTAGCACGATCTATTTTTATTTCCCTTTTGTGTTGTTTCTTTCCCTCTGTCCTGATCTGCTCTATCATCCTTCATTGTTTGTACTTCCCCTCCCAGGAAAACCTATCTGTCCATACTCTTCTTTTTCACAGTCAGAAGTCCGGTGTTTGCTAATAACATATCAATCCGTCATACACTCCGGTCATGACTCACCCACAGACAGCTCGGAAAAATACACTTTTTCTCCCCCGCGGTGCTCCAGTTACCCGTAAGAAACTATCCAAGGCTGTCAAACTGTGTGCTTTCTTGTGCCGTGATAGCAAGATTCTAACTCTGTGGAGCCTGGTGCCTAGTTCCTGGCAACTATCGCCCATCATTTCAAATTTGGAGCTTCTGATAGGATTAAATGTTGTGCAAAGAAATCATGCTGCTCTGAATTGGCATTAATTATAACAGAAAGCCTTCCATATGTTGTGGGAATATGATCATTTATGTCTTTTTTCCTTTGTATGGTCTCTGTGTTTGACTTTCTAAATTGCAATAACCATTCAATATTGATATTTTACTATTAGCATGGGTCTATTTTTAAGAACATGGATACATATTTAACTTTACCAGTGAACATTATTAATGTACCCGATAGCAAGACGAAGATGAGGACAGGAAGCCACATGACATGTCTTCTGCATATGCCGAGCAGACAAATGCTAATGGTCGTCTGCTCTCCGCCACTTGTGGTGTAGCTGCTGCATAGATTCACACCAGACTCTTATGGTACTAATAGTATTATAATTACCTCGAAATGCCTCACAATGTTTACTTGCCTGTGGTTGGGCTCACACTACGGGAGTTTAGCACAATATAGCAAAAAATTTATGCTATCCCCTGGACCCCCCCAAGCCATCAAGCTATCACAGTGCCAGGCTGCTGCTGTTGCCACCGCATTCAAGATTTATATATAGCATGTTTTTCTTTAATAAGTATGCAGACTTAGCTTATATAGTCTCGTTTGTTATGATTAACCACGTCCTATATGTTCTGTGTGTATGCAAACTGTGATAAATAGTTACCCCGAAGCAGAGAGACCAGCTGGCGGTAACAAACAACCCACAGCGCTATACTGCTGTATGTAAGATAGTAAAGTCCCAGCATGTGTAAATTAAATGACCACCTTACACTTGTTTTAGAAATCAGTAATGCCAAATTAACCTATAGTACTGTGCAAAAGTCTTGAGTCACCACTCATTTCTATATATTTTTCTTCCAAGGATCCAGACTTCCTTGTAATTATCTTAAAGTGGCCTCAATCAATAGTTCATTCTGAAGGTTTTTCTATTTTTATGCTTCTTTACCCATTTTCTGTCCAGTCCTTGTACTTGACCATTTTCAGAGGATTTCTTTTATGAAGCTTCTTTACACTGACCTATGACCATATAACGTTCAAGAATAGGAACTATAGGCACTTTGTTACCAGCAGGTTGTCACAAAGAACACATAGAAACAGGGGCGGATCTAGAGAAATTTTCTTGGGTTGGCATGAGGGTGGCAAAGAAATCAAATGCTGTGGCAAAATCAAAGCCTTTTTTTTCCCAAACACATATGCAGGTGGTTACATATGGTTATAATGATTCAAATGCAGTAAGTATACACGTTTTTCATATAAATATAGTCGATAACTTAATTATTGTCTGTAGCCCACATAATTAAACACTTTAGTTACATAAAACACGTGAGTTTTGATTTTATGTACTGTATAGCCTGTATAATAAATAAATATGTAGCCCAACAAGTATAGAATCCAGAAAATTACACAACAACGGGCGGTTCATTTACAAACACAAGTCAAACTTAAGTTTCACACTGTTTTTTGTTAGAAAACAATCACATTGTTACATGCTTAAATTACACAAAATGTCAGAAATCTGCACTGTCATGAACAAAAATTTAAACCAAATTTTTCATGATTTGTTGGATTTACCCTCTGAGGTCCAAAATACAACCGGCCATTTTTCACTCCTTTTGAGTTTACGTTTGTATTTCACCCTCAAATTGTTTCATTTTATTTTTTTCCCCTTTCCTTGTTTGGTATCATTCTTTTCAGCACAACTGAATTTAGTTGTTTGTTTTTTTTGCTGACATACTACATTAGTATTACTGATCTGAAATCACAAAAAGAACTTAAAATCCTAGTAATATTTTTTTTACTGTAAAAAAGCCACAGACATGTTGAGTAAATTTTTATAACTTGAAATGCAAATATAAATTGCACATTTTGTAAACATATACAACTAGTTATCTAAAAATGCAGCCAATACACCTGCCGTTTTTTTTTTTTTTTCATTTTATACAATCATTAAAAAATATTACTAAGACTAAAATGAGAGAACAATCAGGTGTTGCAATAAGATGCCCCACAAATTATGTGTGCCAGTTTAAGTTTTAAGTTTTTCCACCAAAAGACAGAGGAGAACAGCACAGGGATAAACCTGCAGGCCTGACAACAGGAGGTGTATCTCTCCGCTGGTTTTCTACTTAGTGACAGTGTTTACATTACAAATGTGCCTTTGTGACATTCATTAGTGCTCTCACTGACACACAAAACAAAACAACGACTACACAACAGAACAACTACACAAGACAATACAACACACTAACTATACACGCCACACTAAACGTCACAAATCTCCTATATCTATTTTTTTTCTTCTTTTTTTTTTTGCCTGTCCCATTTGGTTCTTTAGCCATCAGAATTGTTGTCTGAAGACCAACAAGGATACCCAATGGATTTACTTTGCCAAATGGATCATCGTGGCATTGCCGTATTGGTCCATTTGGTCGATCTTTGTTTTTATTATTTATTATATTTTATTTTCAGATGTTACAGACGGGACAGACATGAGTGAGGGATAGGAAAGGGAGAAAGAAAGAGGAAGGAAAGGAAAAACAGAAGGGGAGAGGGACAGTGAGAAAGGGGGGGAGAAAAAAAATAAAAATCTCCTGGATCACCTGTTGAGAGAAGAATAGAAAACAAGCAGAAAAAAACCCCAAAGCAACATACTAAACACAACACCATCGCATTAATCTAGCTAAGTGTAAACAGCAGTAAATACTAAATATTCAATGTTGTTGTGCAGCACGCAGGACAGATGTGCTTCGAAGTAGCAGCCAAGAAAGGTGTAATTTGGGTCTACGAGCAGTGAACACCCGTGTGCATACCTGTGTGGATCCGCGCGCTTGCATTCCAAAGGTTTCTCCATGTAATGATCTGCTAGGGAGTGTGTGGGGGGGCCACAGCCCCGTCCTCCGGGGTGTGAAACGGGTATGGAGGAGATCAAAACTCCAGACATCCAGAGGCCCTCAGAACACAAGAGACCATGGAAGACCAACAGAGGGGCAGCCGCGCCACTGTTCCAGTAAGAGCTGAGGAGAGTCCCAGAGAGTCCCATGAGCTCCGCCGGCCCCCAGCTGTGCCTGAGTGACCGAGCCCCAGGCCGAGAGGCCGGGGGCACCCCACCTCCGAAGGGGCCCAAGCGAGCCCTAGGCTCCAGGCCCCGATAAGCGGCCGCCAAGGAGTGAGCCGGTGTGTACCTGGACGCCCACCCCCAGACACAAAGAACCACCAACGCACCGACACCTGAGGGAGTCCGCCACTGGCAGGGGAAGTGGTGGTGGGCGGAGATAGGCCTCCAAACCTTGGAGGGCCTGAGGTGTCCCCAGAGAGGTGGCGTCTGATACCCAACCTGACATATAGACACAGACATACAGGCACACACAGACACAAACATCCATTCCCCCCCCCCCCCCCCCCCCCCATGCTCTCATATGCACTCACTCCACACTCAACCAACGTGGAGACAGACATAAAGAGACGCTGTACACACGATCACACTCCCCAAGCGTACTCTACAAACCGGGTCTAGGTACCCTTGCCCCTGGAGGGGGGAACTGCACCCAGACCCAGGTGGTGTTACCCTTTTCCCTGCGGTGGGGAGAGGCAGACCACCCCGACTCCGTAGCAGCAGGGAGGCCCCACACCCCAGACCGCAGTCGGACGGCCAACTCCTCCTAGCCCTCCCGCTCCAGCAGGCCGCAGAGAACGGGGGTGGGAGAAGACTCCAAACCTCACTCCACCCGCTCATTGTAGTGTTGATGCATGTGTGTTCTAAGGTGCATTTAAAACCCAGGAGGGCTTGGAGCTACCTGCCAAGGAGCAGCAGGTAAGCGCATAGTCCCTCCTGCTAGCCCTCAATGTCTAAGTGTATTTAAAATTGAGAGGTGGGCAACGACGCCAGGGGTGAGGTGTACACCCTGATGGTAATTTGGACTCCGTGATTGTGTCCACCCCCAAGATCCTATATGTATGTGTAATGAGAGTGTGAATAATGTGAATGTCTAAGTTGTGGGATAAAATTGAGGCAGAGGCAGCTAGAAGGGGACAGAGGGGGGGGGGGGGGGGGGGGGTAGCCTCCTCTGCACCCTGGTGACATACCCCTACTCCAAGGCCCTGCATGTGTGGGTGGTTGTGGTGGAGCGGGAAGAGGGAGGCAGCTGGAGATGGGGAGGGAAGGAAGGGAGGGGCAGGTAACCCCTCCCTGGGGCCAGCTCCCCCGCTGACCCCAGTAGGCACTCCCATACTCCGCGACCCACCAGGGAAAGGGGGCCCAGGCCCATCCAGACCGGGGCCCAGTGCAGCAGCGCCGCCCGGCCCCACAGAGCCCGGGACAGTCCACCCAACCCCACCACAGAGAAAACTGCACCCACCCCACCATCCACTCATCTTCCAGACTACATAAGACAGTAAACGCCCAGGCTGAGATCTTCCTCCACCTCTCCTGTATCTCCCCCTCCTGCAGAGAGAGTTCCTGAAGAGAGGAAAGCTCCTGCAAGATGTGACCATCTCCCCCACCAGTTGAAGAGCCCCCCAGGCGGCTCGACGCACCGGCGGCACCCTGCTCCAGGGCTGGGCCCCCATGCACCCACCCGCCCACAACCCCGGCAACACACCAACCAAGACCCAAGCCCCCAAGGCCCGGCCAGGGCCCCAGCCCAGAGACGGAGCACCCCCAGAACCCCACGCCCATCCCGGACCCACCCAGGGCCAGCCAGGCTACCAGGTCAGTAACCCACGTCCGTCAGCACAGACCCTCCCCTAGCCCCGCTGCACGCAGCCGCGAGGAAACAGTCACCTGAGAGCCAACAGAGCCCCCAACCGGACATGACCGCTACCCCGGGTTGAGCCCCCCAAGGAAGATGCCTCCGGTGAACCCCCCGACGCCCTAAGCCTGTCCCTACCCCCACACCAATCACAACAGTGAAGGCGGGACCAAACTATGACCCCCCACCCCCACTAGGTGATGGAGCTGATCAAAGGAGCCCAGAGCAATTGATCTGATGTGGTGGCAGAGGCTGTGTCAAGATTAATGTAATCTAATAGATAATTTCTATATTGGTTAGAATTAAGATTATTTTTATTTTTCCAGTTCATGAGGACTGTTTTCTTGGCTATGCATAGGGCAGTGAAAATCATATGGGCTATATTCTTTTCTGAAGTGACATTATCTAAGCTGCCCAGTAAACACACTAAGGGGGAAGTTGGAATGTTACATTTCAGACACTTTGATAAGTCTTCACATATCTTGCGCCAAAACTTTTGCACTGGTGGACAGAACCAAAGAGCGTGGATGTAATTGTCTGGTGTATTGCCTTGACAGTCTGAGCAGTTGTTGGAAGATGTAAAGCCCATCTTGAACATCCGATGACCTGTATAGTGCACTCTATGTAGTATTTTGTATTGTATTAATTGCAGACTGGGTTTTTTAATTAATTTAAAGGTTTTTAAGCAAATCTGAGACCAGAAGTTTTGGTCTAAGCTGACTGATAAATCTGCTTCCCACTTTGCAATAGGAAGGGATATTGATTCATCTAATTTAGAAAGTGTTCTGTATATTTTAGATAATAATTTGGGGGATTTAAGAGTAAGAAAATGTGCCGCGCGTTTGTTTTTTTTACTATGGATTTAATTTGTTGATATTCTAAAAATCTTGTCTTGTTGATCCCATATTGTGCAACTAGTCTGTCAAATGAAATAAATTCTGTTCCCTCTAATATATGTTCTAAGTATTTAATTCCTTTACAACTCCATTCTGGGAAATTAATCATATTATTGTTTTGTAATATGTCAGGGTTATTCCAGATAGGTGTACGTTTGCATGGGATTAATGAAGACGCCGTTATTTTTAGAAACTCCCACCATGCTGTCAGAGAAAAGCTGATGTTGATACTTTTAAAGCATTCATGTCTTTTGATGTTTGAGCTAATAAATGGTAGGTCTGAAATCTCTAGATCCTTGCATAGTGCCTGTTCAACATCTAGCCAGGGCTCAACTAAGAAGGTATGTTTTAACCATTCTGAGATGAACTGAAGCCTGTTGGCTAAGAAGTATTGGTGAAAATTAGGCAGATCTAATCCTCCTCTATCCTTGGTTCTTTGTAGCGTTTTTAAGCTGATACGCGGGGGTTTATCTTTCCAAAGGAATTTGGAAATATATGAATCCAGAGATCTGAACCAATCTTGTGATGGTTTGTTAGGGATCATCGAAAATAAGTAATTTATTTTTGGCAAGATCATCATTTTTATAGTGGCGACCCTTCCCATGAGTGATATGGGTAAAGATTTCCATCTAGTCAGATCGCCTTCTACTTTCTTTAGAAGTGGGATGTGGTTTAATTTAGTTAAGTCTGAAAGCTTAGGAGAGACATTAATACCTAAATATTTAATATTTCCGGATTGCAGTGGGGCAGAGGAAGAATTATGGAAGGAGCAGTTAATGGGGAGAACTGTAGATTTTGGCCAGTTAATTGAATAATCTGAAACTCTTGAAAACCAGTTTATTAAAGTAGTTACCTCAGAGAGGTTGGTTTGTGTGTTTTGCAGAAAAAGCAACACATCATCCGCATAGAGACTGATTTTATGTTCTATGTTCTTACATTTTATGCCCTTAATTGTTGTAGCCTGTCTAAATGCTGCTGCTAGAGGTTCGGTAAAAATTGCAAAAAGTGAAGGGGAGAGTGGGCATCCCTGTCTGGTGCCCCTCAGGAGACAGAAGCTGGAGGATGTCTGGTCATTTGTTCTGATACGAGCTGTTGGGGAATTGTATAATATTCTTATCCAGTTTATGAAAGAGTTTCCAAAACCAAATTTGTGTAAAGTTGCGAATAAAAATTTCCAGTTAACTCTGTCAAATGCTTTTTCTGCATCTAGAGATAATATTATGGTTTCGATGTTTTTATCGTATGAGTAGTCTATTAAATTAAGTAATCTACGAGTGTTTGTTGAGGAGTGCCGACCTTTTATGAAACCAGTTTGGTCAGGATGAATTAAGAGGGGGGTCATTTTCTCTAATCTCTTTGAGAGAGCTTTGCAGATTATTTTAAGGTCTACATTTAAAAGAGAAATTGGACGATAGCTTGAGGGAAATAAAGGGTCTTTGCCTGGTTTTAGCAGGAGACTAATGTTGGCAGAATTCATATTTGGTGGTAGTCTGCCATTTTCCTCGATTTCCTGCAACATGCCGTGGAATACTGGTGCCAAAATTGTCCAGAATTCTTTGTAGAATTCTGCAGGGAAGCCGTCTAGACCTGGAGCCTTATTATTGGGCATACTTATCAGGGCTTCCTGGAGTTCACTTGGCGTCAGTGGCGAATCCAGTTCCATTGCTTGACTGTCTAGTAATTTTGGAAGAGTTACGTTGTCAAGAAACAGATCAATTTCATTTTTAGATGGGTTTATTTGTGGTGAGTATAAAGTTTCATAGAAATCCCTAAAAATGTTGTTTATTCTTCCAGGATCATATGTTGTGTTCCCCGATAAATCTTTAGCAGCACATATAGTTGTTTTTTCTTTATTTATTTTTAGCTGGTTAGCTAGAAATCGACCTGATTTGTTACTGTGTTCAAAATTCTGCAAGCGTAGTCTTTGTATAAGGAATTGTGTTTTTTTATTAATAATTTCATTTAATTCTAGTTTTGTTTTGCATATTTTGTTCAATGTTTCCTGATCTTGGTTGCACGCGTAGGCTTCTTCTAGTGATTTGATGTTTTTTTCTAATTCCTGAATATTTTTGTTTTCTTCTTTCTTTTTGTGTGATGAGAAAGAAATTATTTTACCTCTCATCACAGCTTTCCCTGCTTCCCATAGAACAGAAGCAGATATTCCGGGAGTGTCATTAAAGTCTAAATATGAAGTCCATTCCTTTTTAAAATATTTAATAAAGTCTTCATCTTTAAGTAGTGATATATTAAATCTCCAGTTTTTTCTTGGCGTAGTGTTATTCTTGTGCATTAGTGTTAAAGATACAGGAGCATGATCGCTGACAGCTATAGGATGAATCTCAGTGTCTGAAATGTCACACAGCAGTGAGCTGCTGACCAAAAAATAATCCAGACGAGAGTAGGAGTGATGAACATGCGAGAAAAAAGTATATTCCTTACTGGTGGGGTGAAGAGAGCGCCATGCATCGCAAAGACCAAAGTCGCTCATATACTGTTTGATTATATTTGTGGATTGCCAATTGCGCTGAGTTCCTGTTGTGTTGAGCCTATCCATTTCTTCATTTAGTCCAAGGTTGAGGTCACCGCCAAGAATGAGTGTGCAATCAAGGTGTTCAGAGAGTGCACTAAAAAATCCGTGGAAGAATGAGGGTTCATCAACATTTGGACCATATATACTTACAATACATAGTTTTTTGTTCAATATTGATAGTTTAATAATTAGAAATCTACCCTCTGGATCTATAACTGTATCGAGTACTGTAAAATTAACATTTTTATGTATTAAAATTGCTACTCCCCGTTGTCTAGAATTATAACAGGCTGCAAACACGTTATGAAACTCAGGTGTTTTAAGTTAGTTTAAACCTGTGACAGGTTTATGAGTTTCTTGTAATAAAACAACATCTGCCTGTAGTTTTTTTAAGCTGGTTAAATATCTTTAACCTCTTTCTTCTGGTGCCAGCTCCATTTACATTCCATGTGACAAACCTCAGCATGCCCATAATTGTGTGTGTATGTCTAATGATGTACGCTGGGTGTTTCGTTTAGACAGGTGGAGAGAATGTGGAAACATCCCTTGTTTGTAAATAGAAAGAGAAAAAGAAGTGTGGTGAGAGGCTCCATAAGTCTGACTATGTGTGTGAATATTCACTAATATGAACAAGCGTGGCTTGCTTATGTGTCCTGCAAGTCTGTGCGTGCTGTTAGGCTGTTGTAAATGTGCTGCCCTTGAGCTGATGTGTTTGCGTGATCGTGGTGTGAAAATATGGAGAAATAGAGGGTGTTGTTTGTAGGTAAGTGGGGAAGTAGGTGACCACAGCAGTGAAAGACAAGAGAAAGAAAGAAACCACCTGAACTGTGAGCAACAACAACAAAAAAGAAACGAAACGGAAACATTCCAATTAAAGCAATGACGGAGGGTGACGGTGTTATATCTGCTATGACATCATATTGATATTACTAGGTTAAACCCATGTTAAAGGGGAAAGTGTGAATGAATAAGAAAAGAGTGTAGCGGTTCTTATCTGGAGTGCAGTCAATATAACCACGGTGTGGTGCCGGGGTCGGGGTACAGCTGTCCGTCCACGTAGAGCCGGTCCACGGCGATGACAGCACGGGAGCCTTTCTGGATGAAGCTACGTCGAACTGGGAACAGGACCTTGCGTCGTTCCAGGATCTCTTTGGGGAACTGGTCGTTCACGCTGAAGTCCGTTCCTTTCAGCTCTCTGCCGTGACTCTTCACCTGTTCCTTCTGTTTGAATTGACCGAATTTGGCCACAATAGGCCGTGGTCTCCCGGTCCGCGACCGCGCGCCCCCCAAGCGATGTACTCTATCGAAGTTGATGTTCTTTACGGTGTCCTCCGGCAGCTTCAGGTGGATTTTGATGAAGCTTTTCACCGTTGCCTCTGCGTCCTCTCCGGCAGTTTCTGGAATACCAAAAAACACAAGATTATCTCTCATGCTACGGGCTTGTAGATCGATAACGGACTCTTTTATTTTTTTATTTTCAATGTTTAGCTGGGTCACGTTATCGGTGAGAGATTTGACCGACTCCCGTAGCGTGGCATTTTCAGCGGCAAGCGATTCCACCTGCTGCTGGCTGAATTCCAGGGATTCTCTCAGAGATTTAAATTCCCGGTGTAAAATCTCCACCAGGGACAGCCTCGCATCGAAACTGGACAATCGCTTGTCGATTGACTCCAGGATGTCTGCGATGTCTTTGCCGGCAGGCGATGTTGTACCGGGGGAGTCTGCCGGGCGACATCTCTTCGATGACGGCGTCTCAATTTTGGCCGGGGAAGATGCACTCTGGGCCTTCTTCATTACTAAATCTTGAAAACAGCGGTCGATGTAATCTTGGAGAGCGTCTAAACTCTCCCCGTTGTCCTCCAGGGTGTTAGAGATGATAAAACAGATGTTGTTAGTTATGACAATTGATTAGTATATTTGGTAATACTGAAGCTTGAAAAACCTTTGTTAAACTCTATGCTACCATTTGCTTTTTTTCCGCCAAAATCTCCGGCGTCTGACGTCACCTACAACATGGGTCGCTTACCTTGTCCGTCACTTCCGTCACTTACCTTTCCAAAGGAGGATCCTGGAGAGACAAATCTCCTATATCTAAAAACTCTCTCTGCCTCTTTCACACTCGCTCGCTCTGTCTAGCTGGCATTACCATCACTCTCAAAACTTTCCCCTCTTCCCAAAAAACCAAATCCCACATGTTGACTTTTTTTTAAATTGGTCGACATGGTACATTTTTCCATCGATAGGAAAGCGGTGACTTTTTTTTCTTTCTTTACTGTTTTCACGCTTTCCTTAGAAAATGCTTAAAAAACACACACACACACACACACACACACACACACACACAAAACATGACACAGTATTTAGAAAAAAAGCATGGCTTATATATATTATCATAACTCTGGATCTACTGGCCTGTAATTCAAATTTAAAAACTTTGCAATATTTTCAGTTTTAGCATTTATATTCACTGTTGACTGTAACTACGCTCAAAGTGTTAATGCTATCTTATTTTAATAAACAACACTGTCATATGCAAAACTAGGGTGGCAAGGGATCATTTTAGGGTGGCACTTGCCACCCCATGCCACCCTTCTAGATCCTCCCCTGCATAGAAATTAATCTATTCTGACAATAACACAGTTTGACAGACCTAAAACTCTGGCATTGTTTGGGGCTGCATTTCAGCCTGTAGAGTTGGGGATCTTGTCAAAATTGACAGAATTATGAACTCATCAGCATCTTATTTTGAGCCACAACACAATGCAATGTCATCTGGGAAATCTGATTGACAACAGCTTCATTTTTCAGCATGGCAGTGATCCCAAGCACACTGCCAATGCAGAAAGCACATACCTGGATAGAGAAACAGAATGAAACACTTTCAGTCATAGATTGGCCTCCCCAAAACCAGGACCTCAACGTTATTGAAGCCGTGTGGGATCATCTTTGACAGAATGGAATAAAAGGCAGCCAAAATCCATAGAAGAATTTTTAATGTTTTTTAAGAAGCCTGGACAACTATTCAGAAATGAGAAGGAAGCTTGTCTAAGAGGGTTCTGGCTGTGTTGAAGAAAAAAAAAAAAAGGTGGTCCTACCAAATATTGATCTTCAAGCTCTTTTTTTTTTGTCTTATATACAGTATTTCCAAGTATGTTCGCACATTTTTCAAAAAAATCCCTGCACTTACTGTCCAAAACACAAATAACAGTGGCTTGAGATTTTTACACAGTACTGTAAACTATTGATTACTCGGAAGAGGAGCACTTTGGTTTACTAAAGTCTCGATGTAAGGCACAAAAAAGTCAGATTGTCACGGTTTGGCATGGCAGACCGTGGGGATGTGGGGAAGGAGGACCCAGGCGCGGTGCTCTGTGTATAAACAGTGCGTTTATTTACATTGAATAAAACAATAACAGTAAATCCCCGTGCTCTCCCGTGTCGTGTCTTCCCAAAAAGTCCGTGCTCCGTGTTCTCCACTCTCGTGTGTCCACACACACCCAGTGCCTGCAGCCCTCCGATGTTCCATGCTTCTCCTGAGGGGAAAATAACAGAGGCAGCCGTCAAGACACTTAATTCCAGTAGGCATACACTCACAGACTTAACTAAGCAGAAGACTAACGTGGAGTCTCATGGAATGATCCAGCGTTGGTGGGAGCTCCAAGACTCTCCTAAGTAGCTCCCCCAACGAGCCCTGATCAGCGGCAGGTGTGTAGCTTCGGGTGTGGCCAGTCCCCTAGCAGGGCCACACCCGCCAGGCCTGAATGCGCCTGTAAACCAGTGTACATACACACCTGCACCCATACACACACACACTCACATCTACAAGCATGGAAAAGAGCAGCAGCAACACCAAAAATACATATAATATCACCAGTCCATGACTGCCCAGGCCTGACACAGATAGTGTTTTATACATTTCCTGCTTAAAGAGCAGTTTTCCTTATACTGAATCACTAGAAGCACCAAAGTGGCTCAGCTGATTAGTATGTCACAGGAAAAACAGAGAAGAGGGTTTTCAACATGTGTTCATTCACATAGGTTATGAACAGTTTGACTTCTTCATTTGCATAGCTCACCAGCCTTTGTTAATAATGACAGTAGATGGAGAGCTTTAAGTTTGACTGTAGGCTCCCGCTGCTCTGCATTACTGTTTCTTTATGTATACTCAGCAAAAGTTGGAAAAATCCTTGTCACATTTTACATCCCCTAATTCTTAGAGTTACACAACTCACTTTGTGGCTGATTTACATTAAGTTGCCTTTATTACCCTAAACGCTGCATGTGTGCAATGAGCTGAAAAAGGCAAGAGGGAGGAAATGATGCCTGTGAGGTTCTGCTACGTGCCACACACTGCAGAAGGCTGCATTAAGTTGAACTTGGGGCAAGTACTTTGCTAAACCAGACTGTAGTAGGCAAGCTAACAAATTCTCTCTGAATGTGCAAACCACAACTTAACTCTGAAAGCCCAAAATACTACCATCATACCTACACTCAGAAAAATAAAGGTGCCAACTGGAACCAAAAGTGGTTCTTTAGACTGATGCCATAGAAGAACCTTTTTTGGTGCCACAAAGAACCTTTCAAACAATGGTTCTTTGAAGAACCATTTCTTTCAGTGGTTCATTGAAGAACCATTAAAGGTGCCCCAAAGAACCATCAAGAAATGGTTCTTTGGGGCACCTTTAATGGTTTTTCAAAGAACCTTTTTAAAAATGGTTCTTCAAATGGTTCTTTAAAAGAACCATTTTAAAGAACCTTTGAGTGGTTCTTTAAAAAACCATTTTAAATCTTTCAAAATAAAATGCATCATAAATTGAATTTGAGCAGGGTAAAATAAATACGAGCACAGCATAGACTTATATTAATGGTTTATTGCCATTTTGTAGTTACCAAAAGACAAAAAGGCATTTTAACCCTCAGCACAACATCACTACTAATACATGTCACATATTAGTGTTTTAAACAGTAATAATTAAATATATTGGCTATACTAATATATATATATATATATATATATATATATATATATATATATATATATATATATATATATATATATATATAAATACTATATCTACAGATAACACAACAAATAATACATGTATTGTTTAATTAATAAAACATCAGAAAGTGATAAAACACGTTAGAAATAGCTTCATAACAGACCAATAAATCAACACATTTTCATCAGCAGATGTTTGCATGTTCAGTAAAAACATTTCAACAACAAGTTTATGATTAAAATGATCAATGAACTTCAGCCTTACGCTCTGTAATGTACTTTTCATGTTGTACTCATGGCCCTTTGTTAGTCCAGTTTAGGACAATGTCTCTGACGTATGTTTCATATCAAATATATGTCATATCAAAACAAGCCCACACCTGCAGTTGTTTCAGTTTTTCACTGGTGTTTCCTGTCAGCTGGTCAACCTCACTCAGGCGGACATCCATATCAGCCAACCAAACGACAAGTTCCTCCCTTTGTGCTTCAAATCCCTCCCACTCTGAGACAAGGAGCTGAAAGAGAGAGAAAAGAGTCAATTATAAAGAAGAGAGAAAAGTGAAACCCTCCTCAGAAGGTCTGACTCGCATACCTGCAGTTGACCTGTGATGGACTCCAGTTTGGCGTTCACGTCATCCCTCGCCGATGCCAGCAGCAGAGTCTGCAGGGTGCCCTGGAAGAGCTGAGTTAATGTTCGACTCCTCCTGGTCAGGCTCTCCAGCTGGATGACCCGAGGTCTCCCCTCTCGCCGCTGCCTCTGAACACACAAACACAAATTGCATGTGAAGCAGGAGGTGCAGATTTTTTTTGCTATTCTTTTCTAAATCCAGGCTTGATCACGTGGAGGTATTTGGAAAATTGTTTTGGCCAGTGGACGACTGTTGTCTTGCAGAAAGTCAAATCAATCAAACATATGCGATACACAATCAATTCACAAGAACACATTGTAAAAAATAAGTCCAGTTCTTGCCTGATTTCAAGTGAAATCTGCATCAAAACAGGGTGACAGAAGTAAAACGAGTGCACAAAGCCTCACTTTGTACAAGCCTGCTATTACAGTTCTCCTCTATGCAGACGACTTTCCTGTTTTCAAGGCACAACTTGGATCTGCTGTACGAATCTTATGGATACACACTAAATGAAATAATAGTGTGCATGACTCCAGATTCTGATCCCTCATCCTAATATGGTCCCAACATAGCAACAGCAATAATGCAAATGCTGAGGCTTCAAAATACAAAGTCCATAAACCAATGGCTGACATGGGTTTTATCATAAGGGTGATAAATATACAAATTTCAGTCTGTCTTAGAGATTTGATTTTCATTTACCTGCAGATGCACTATACGTACCTGCTCCATGGTTTTTCACAACATTTTGCATATCACTATTTAATACAGGAAGTACGTGAACTAAAACATGTCATCGGTCTTTGTGAGAGGACCATATTAATGAAACAAACCTCAATGACATCATAGGGATCCCTAAAGATGCTCCTGCTGCTTCTCTTCCTCCTCATCCTAAGCTTCCTTCTTCTTGTCCTCGCCTTCCATCCAATTGTAATTCAATCTAATTGTGTTTCTGCCCCTCCTCTTCCTCATTTTGTTGGAGCTGTGAACACAGTTAATGTGACTCTGGATTAATTTGTGCAAACAAGAAAAATCAGCTTTTTGGTCAGAGGTGCTCTTGTGATTTAAGCCGGGTAGAGTAGATTTATGTGTTGATGCTACCTGCTTCAGCTCTGGCTGCTGAGTGATATTTACACCCTGGCTGGATTACAAACTTTAACCATGTGCTGAACTTTGGCCCAGCGTTGATACCTCTTGTTAGTATAACGACCTCTTCTTAGCTTGTATGTATGATGTATGATGGTGGATAAATGAAATATACAAAAAAATTTAACTATATTACAAAAGAACATCTATCTTGGAAACATCAAATGACCGGAGCATAACTTGTCAACTAGTCCGAAACTAAGTTATGCAGGAACAGTCAAAGACACACCTTCTCATGTTTGAAACCATTGTTTGAAAGGTTCTTTGTGGCACCAAAAAAGGTTCTTCTATGGCATCAGTCTAAAGAACCACTTTCTATTCATTTCTATATAATTCTATTAGACAATAAAGAATTATCTAATCTAATTATTCATTCAAAACTCTTATGCATAGCTGTATTTTATACAGCTCATACAGAATTCAAAGTACAGGTTCATGTGAGTATTTAATGTACGGCTCAGATCTACAGACTTTCAGAGTTTCTAGAGCAGACACAGAGCTCACGTCATAACAGGCTTCAGGCGCCATTTTAGTGACTTTAACAATATATTAAATTTTAATTTCGGTCTAGCTGACATTAGGTTATGTACGCAGCACGCAATTGAACCACATATTTTAGAAGCCAAAGGTTCAAATTAGCTGGGAGCAGCTTCACTTAATTATAACAGTGGTTTTGTTAGGAAAACTGTTTCTGTATACCGGATACTAAATTGCGCTGACCTCAACGGCTAACGTATCTAGCTAATCGCTACTGTTAGCACAACATTAACAGCAAGCTACAATGACGAGTAACAAAAACAAAACAGTAATAAGGTTTTAATGGAAATGTTTACCTTTTCTAACAGTCCCAGAATCCACAGCTTCAAAGTCCAGCAGGTACTGAAGACTGTTATCCGCCTCGCTGTCACCGTCCGTGAGTTTTTTTTCCCGAAAGGTCAAGGCCCGCCGCTCGCACACTCTGTCTGCGCATGCGCATCCCAACGACTGACCCCCTAAGTCCGCTCCCGGGAGGTTATAGTATGACGTGTTCTGACGTCACTCTCTCTCCCTGTCATTTATTTGGCTCGAAACACATATTAACAAATTGCTCAGTGATGAACAACTACTCAGATCATTTACCTAAGTTGTGATTTGTCAAAACGAAGTGTGTGTTTATTACACTGACATTCTGTTCTGCAATTGTTATTTACTTGTATCTTGTAATTTGACTTTACATACTGCTGGGTGGTTTGTAAAGTTTACAATAATTAGTATTATCATTATGCTGTATTTTCAAAAAAATATAATAATCTCAAAAGTAATGCCTTGGAGTAGAAAATGGTAATGCTTTATTAAAATTTAAAACTAAAGTACAGTATTTGAATGTGTGCATTGTGTCTACTGTTTGTTAACTCACCATATTCATAATGTGTTTGTGGGGTTAGGGGTGTGTGTGTGTGGGGGGGGGGGGGGGGGGGGGGGGTTAGGGTCTTTAGGCTTTGACCCCCACCCTGCCACCAGTATATTTTTAAGCAAATATTTCTAACTTTTATTTGAATATTCAGTTTCCTACCATCTTCTCTTAAAGGGTAATTGCCAGGTAACCTGCCCTCCCCCTTCGCACACACATGCACACAAAGAAAACACACAGTATAATTCACAGCCTCGTTATAGTGAATAAATATTTATGCCATTTACACCATCAAACTTAGATTGCTAAGGATGAAGAACCTTTTGTTCTTTAAAGAACCATTTGTAATAGCCGAAGAACCATCCACAAAATAAAAAGGTTCTTTGACGTATGATGGTTCTTTAAAGAACCATGAAGCCATCTGAAGAACCATTTAAGAACCATAATTTTTCTGAGTGTAGGGTGTTTAGCTCTGGGAGCAACACGGGTATCGCTGGAAGTTTTCCCAGGCTACAGTATCATGCCGACATTCTGAGCATTTGTATTGAGCAGAGCTCCAGTATTCCTGGCCTTTCTTGTCACATTGTTGAAGCTCATATATTTTCTAGCAAACAGAAAAGTTCACAGAGGGCACAGGCTGACAGCACTAATTGGTGGATACCAGTTTGTTTGTTCTGGAAACGTCCCTGACAATAGCAGTGTGCTCAAAAGTAGAGGGGGGGGGGGGGGGGGGGGGGGGGGAATGGAAAGAGAGAGAGTAGTAGGAGTGGTGGACGTGGGCTGAGACAAAAGCATGTGTCACAGTCTTTTCTGTCTGTTGAATGCGATAAGCATGTTTAGGTGGAAGACCTCAGAGGCAGTGGAATTGAGCCTTGATATAAAGAACACAGCTGTTTTCCTTCGCCGTTACATGTTGTGTTGTTTTACATTTGAATAAAAGATGCTGAAGATTAGTCTAGACATGTGATGGACTGATGCTTATATAGCTTTTTTACTCAAGCTGAGCACGTAAAGTGCTTTTGACAATAAGTCTCATTCACCCAATCACACACACATTTATACAATTCTTTTATCTGTGTCTAAGTGCTTTCTAACATTCACACACTCACACTCCAATGGATACATTGGGGCAACTCAGGGTTCAGTATCTTGCCCAAAGATCCTTTGGCAAGCACACTTGAGAACTCAGGGATCGAGCCAGTGACCTTCTGATTGGTACATGATACTGCTCCACCACCTAAACCACAGCCACCTCTTTTTTTGAAATGCAATGAAGCTTGTGCGTCATTCTGCCTTTCAGACTCTCATTCGTGCACCCTGCCTCCTCCCCATCTCTGTCTCACTCTGGTCACTCGAAGCATCATCCAAGCCTTCATCTTCTTCGCCAAACAGCTTAAATTAATTCTGTGTCTCAATAAATCATATTCAGTTCTTCAAATTGATCTCTCCTTATTGAAGTGCATATATGTGCTTAATCATTGGGAGGTATTTAACATTCTTCATTTAGCAAATTGAATAGTTTTGTTTCTGACTTCATGGTAATCTTGGCTAACCTGCTGCCTTCTCTAGGCTTATATAATATATTTAAGAGTAATGGCAGGGTTTTCATTTTTAGCAAGAAAACTGATCTCACCAAGTGTTGAAGTTCTCCTTTGAATCTGTGTGTGTAGTATTCTTTGTCCGTGCCTGCAGTGCTATGCCATCTCACTCACTTCTGGTTTTAGATTTTCTATTTGCTTTAGTGCCGGCCGCTGCCCTGGGGTTGAGGGAGAGGAAATAACTCAGTGCACTCAGGCAGAGTTCAGCAGAACAAAAACCATTTGGGTTAAAGTGACACGGTGAAATTCTGTTGGCTCTGCAGCATTACACCACCACCTAACTACAAAGCTTGCAGCTCGCAGGTTGAAGCCAGCCCCTTTTTTTCTGAAAAGAAACCAAATGAGGAAGAGAGGAAAGAGAGGGAGGGAAGAATTTCCTTAAAAGCTTTGAATCCATTTTTTTCCCTATCCCTTGGCAATGCAGTTCATAGATGGTTCATTGCTAGAAGATCTGAATAATGGGTTTGGACAGCATCTTTTGAGAAAGCACTGGAAGCCATGAGCCCACCAAACTCAATTACCAAATGTTCTGAGGATGTTTTGTATCAGTAATAATAGCATACAGCATGTTTTTCTTTTGTTTTTTAAGCATTCTTCTCTTTCATTCTATGTCTAATATGTGGGTGTGCCCATTTCTAAAAATCTACTTTGATAATATAAACAAGCTCATTGTGCACGTGCAAAGTAAATTGCTTGATCTGATGGTAGCAATAAAATATGTTCATTTCATTTACAGTCGCCTGCCACCTGTTTGATTTGTTCCCTAAGCAGAGGCCAACTCACAAAATAATTCTTGCACCATAGAGAATTCGTCTGATGCTATTCTTTTGTATTTGTATGTGTAGACATGTGCAGGTCCTTTAATGTCATGTCATTTTTGTCTGCAAGCGATATATCTTGCTGTTGTGAACTTCATTCCCCATTGTGAATCATTCTCATTAGGGAACAGCGGTGGTAGATTGATCAGATGAGCCTGAGGATAGTCTGTTTTCTATTCATGAGTAGCATTGAATACAAATGAAGTTGTACTGCAAAAATGTACTGTGCTATGGAAAGTTTGATCCACCCTTTGTTTCTTTATATTTTGTCAGGAAACATAAGTGCAGCGATTAATTGAAAGACGTGCAAACATACGTACATATAAGGCACAGAGTTTGTAGAATTCTAAAATATTTGAAAGTCAATATTTGATTGAACTCTCTTAGGTAAGCTTTTTGAAGGACATTCAAAGCTCTCCTTTAGATGCTGGTAGAGCAGGCCGATATGACCAAAAATATTTATCACGATATACATTTGAAAATTTGCGATAACTATATAACTGACGATATAAATGACAAAATACTTTACAACTCTGCAACTTTATTAGTGCAAAAAAAAAACATCAATGTATTTTCACTTAAACAAGCAGCTTTTTTTATGTGCATCAAAGTTATATAAAAATGTAACAGTGCAAATGCAAATCCTTGCTGACAGTTTAACCAAAAGGCATTTCCAGTGGAAATTGGCCGACATATTCTCAGTATAACCAAGTATAACATCCACAAAACTTAAAAAGAGGTTATACACACACAATACGGTAATATTATGTTGTAGCACAGTACGTATCACTCCGCAAGGCTCCTGCCTACGATAGCCGTAATGCTCTGACAATCCATCAAGCTGTGCGGGTTCGTGGCTTAACAAAGTCGTACTAAAACATTTGACAGATTTTCGAGCGCCATGTACCACATAAAACTGTTTCGAGGTCAGTAAACACAACCAGAATTCATACATAAGGCACACGGGATTATAGGCACACTGTCGATTTTCAGAAAAATCAAAGGATTGATTTTAAGTGTGCAATGTTTTCCAAAAAACACGGTAATAACGACAGACCGCTAACATGCTCTACCAAAAATAGCGCTTTGTTGTGTATCTGACGGACGAGAGCTAAACCAGTTCCACATCACTGAAGTTGCAGCATTTTTACAAACCAATTCTGGTTTATCTGTTTCATTCGACGATCTGCTTTCGCCGCCATGCTTTTTCCGCCATGTGCGTATGAAAACAAAGGCACTGCGTATGCGCATTTTACCCATATTCTATCGCGATATTTCATTTTTCTATCGTTGCCAAACATTATACCGGTATTACCGTGAACGGTATGATATGGCCCAGCCCTAGATGCTGGCTTCCTTTTGTTCTGTTCTCTGTCAAGGTGATCCCACACTGCTTCAGTAATGTTGAGGTTGAGCTATGTGGAATCCAGTCCATGACTGATAGTACTCCAATGTATGTTTTTTCTAAAAAGGTATAATTTTACTTCATTATCCGTTTTTAGGATGTTTTTTGGTAATTTGTTTTTTTTTTTAGTTTTCTTTAGTTTTTTTGTTTATTCTATATTCATCAGTTTTTACATGATCCCAAACACCATTTGCTGTAATGCAGCACCAAACCATGACCACTGTGTTTTACCAGTGGTTGTAGACACTCACTGTTGTACCTCTTTCCTGTTCATTACTGTGCACACTGACATTTGAACTAAAAATATGGATTAATCACTTGATATGAACTGTTGCTATTTAGTCCAATTCTTATGTAATTTCACACACCTCAGCCTTTTCTCCTCGTTGTCCTTCCTTAGGAATGCCGTCTTAACAGCCACCCTTCCAATGAGGCCATTTCAAGAATTAACTAAAGAGCCCGATGTATCTCTACTGTGTCAGGTCTTTTTACTTTTTCCATGACTTTTAAATACTTTTCATCTGCTGTAGACTTGCACTTTTTTTAAAAGGACACACCGCACACCATGCTGCGATATGCCAAAGTTTAGGTTAATTGGTCTCACTTTGTTGGTGCGAAAATATGTAAAGTTACAAGGAAAGTATTGAAAATTAGTAAAAAGAAAAAGAAAATAAAAAACTTTAAAAAGACATTAAGAAAACCTGGAGAACTATTGCTCAGGACTTTTAGATAGTATTATGGAGGTTTTGTGAATCTGAATTAAACAGTGTATATCTACAAGTTCCATCAATTTGAAATTTAGGCTTTGGTTTTGTCAGCGCTTTAACATTGGATCCATTGCCTGCATAAGTCTGTTTTTTGGCATTCATAGTCCTGGTGATGATATTAGCAAAGAAGACTGTCAATAGGGATGTCACTGTTGCACAAATCTAGCTGGCAAGCTATGTAAATATATTACAAAAAGAAACAATAAATGGCAACAAGTGTGGGCAACATTGGCACAGTTGTTAAGAACATTGCTATAGCCATATAGTCTGGTGTTCCAGAGCTACTAATGCAGCTTATGTGTCAAATGAAAATGGATGTGGCAGGACAAATGCATCACTCACTGCTGAATGCTTTGGGCAAAACATATTAGCCCCCTTCCAAACAGTAAATTAGCTAGCATGAACATAATATAAGGCTGAATGAATTAAGTAAAATGAACACAAATCATCACAATTTGTTTCCACGGAGACATTAAAAATCGATCTTATGGACACATTGTTTTGTATTTTATCCATTTTATGTTACAAACTGAAACTGATGATCAAGTCTTGGATGCATCCCCTAAAATGTTCAAAGGTGCTTAAAATGAATTATATTAAGGCCCCCAGGACCTAGACTTGCATTTGAACCCCTCAGTTGGAGTTCAAATGGCACAGCCGGTTCAGTTATTCTCATAGTTCGCACTTCAGTACTTCTTCGTGTTTGCCTCTGCTGGTTTGTAGGATCCTACTTCAAGAAAGAGTGATATTTTTTTGGGGAAAACAAACCACTGCCTTAAGGTCTTGTAAAGAATCTTTGAGGTTATGCAGCTGAAAATTTAAAGTTACTCCTGACCTACTTTGAAGTTTTCTTACCTGTTTGCAGTGTGCTTTTTAACTGGATCTTATGGTGAATCACAGCAGTTATGGTAAATGGGACTGACAATGTTCGGAAGCATTGTTCTGGATATAATTATGTTGATGATTTATGTGTCAGACACACGAGACTCAGAAAGACTCACGCAGTGGCACAAACAAACACATATATACGATACCTGAGGGAGATGTGGGCGGGGACAAAGAATTACTTTGTGACAATTTATCCGTGAATAACATTACAATCTGGCTCCACCTGTCACAGCGCAGGAACAGCGAAGCATTACCTCCCACCGGGCTCTGGGGAGAAGGACCTACAGCAGATGGATGGGCTGATACAGGAGAGATCTGGTTCATAGGATGGGTTTCTATATGCGGGCTGTGAATATAGGTCAGTAACAAATTTACAGTCTTTGATAATGTTGAGCTTTTTAACCAAGTGCTCCAAATTATGACTCCCACTCTCCCATCATGATCACTTTGTTGCCAAGGTGATGAATCTGAAAAAAAGATTGATTTTTTTTTAAAGGAGGGGGGAAAACCACTAGTGAATCATTTTCATCTCAATAGATAAAAAAGGAAAGAAATGACTTTTGCTCGCATTTGTGGTGGAAAGTGCAAGAAAGACATAATGTTGTAAAATGAAATCAAATAAACAACCTTCTAGTTTCACCTTTCTTCTTCTCCATCTCTAAGTGCTTTGGGGAATGAGATATGACATGAATTGTAGTTTTTGGCAACATTTCGAAGTAGTGACACTATAAATCTCAGCCCTCAACCCTGCTGCGTGCTGCAGGAGGAGGTTGTTTTGCAGGCTACTCTGGCTGTGGCGCTGGACTTGTTTGTGCCGTGCTGTGCGATGTGCTCAACAACAGAAAAAGTAGACAGAGATGATGATGAGGAGGGGGCTGGGGTGACAGAGTGGAGGGATGAAGAGTAGGGGGGGCATGGAGGGACAGCAAAAGAGAGAGAGGGAGGCAGAGGGGACTGTGCTGCAGTGTTCTTCTGGCTGCTTTCCAAGGGCAGTGTTGCTTCCAGTGAACAAACAAAATACCGGCCTCAGCTAAAAAGAACGTTTCCCCTTCAGAGTGAGCGAGCCTTCAGAGAGGCCATGGGAGAGAAGGAGAATGAAAAAAAAAAGAGTACATGCTTGGGGAGTGTTCTCTCACTGTGCAATGACCCTCGACCTGCAAGAATCCACCAGAAGCCGAGTGTGGCATTAATAACACGTAGGTCAGGTTCTGCTCTCCTGTTTTTGAGCTCCTCTTGGGTTTCCATCCATCGCACCTTTGCACCTTTCATCCTTGCTTTGTCACACCGTCCCCCGTCCTGCTTGCACCCTTGTATCAGGCCAAGATGACCAGAAGCATGTTAGTTTATCTTGCATGACAAACAGCACAACACCTCTTTTTCATTTTATTACTTCACATTTCATTCCTCTTCCACTCTCTCGGTCTCTTTTTATATTATTCTTATCTCAGTTTGTTTCTTTATTTTATTCCCCATCCGACACAAATACAGCGCTTCGAAAATGAACTACCGCCGCCGCTGATGGACATTAATAATTTACATGGCAGCCAATGCGGCAGGAGAATGGAAATTAAACATAGGTTTGAGCTTGGAAGCTGGCAGGAAGCCAGCTGTGCACAGCCTGACTAGTGTGGTCCAGTGGAAAAATTAGCACAATAGCAACACTCATGCATAAACACACAGCTTTGCTTTGAAAAAAAAAAAATCATCACTAACAGTAGAATATATTGCAATTTAAGCCCCACGGGTATGTGTGAGAGATGCTCACAGTGTCTGCTTTCTCCATTGGTGATTATCTTCAATGAGGTTGCTACAGTCTGGAGACAACTGTGCATAACATATTTCCAAGCTTGCGTGGAAAGCAAACAATGGCCAGCTGCATCTCTGTGCATGCATTTTGCAGGCTTATATGAGCCCATCAAAGCCACGCCCACACATGTTTCCATCTCTCCTCATTACACATTTTTCATTCCAACCTCACATGTGCGGTGTCGGAAATCCTGCGATGAAGTCAGCTGTAGTTTTGGCACCATCAGCAAAACAAAGCCAAAACCCAAATCCCTCCAGAAGGTGAAGGAGAACTTATTTGCCACCCTTGTCTAGTTTCACTTTACCATCAGCCCGGGCTGAGAGTCAAGTCAATATTTTCGCCCCACTTTCGTAATGATAAACCGCCAAAGGAAAATAAACACGCCAGTTTCAAGGTATTATCAAACACAACACGGAGGTAATTTGTCAGAATCGAATCACCAGATGGCGTTCACTGCGAGCGTGTTGATCAGAGTTAAATTGAGCCCGGTAAATGTTTGTAGCAGGCTGCCACCGCAGGAAGGGCTAAATTAATCACAAGTAGGGAATTCACACCTCCCGAGTATGTCAACCACTTCCTGTCTTTAGACAAATACGCAGAAAGACAGATAGACAGCCCTGCCACCCTCCGGCTGGGTATGACACGTTATGCAAATTGACATTTCTGTGTATATAATAGACCTGATGATGAAATACTAATGGTATTTTTGAGCTGCCGTCGCTCCTTTTGACATGCTTGGAGTAGACAGTGCAGAACCTGTGACCTCCATGTGTGAAGAATGATATTTAGAAGGACAGTCTCCCCTCAGAGAATAATATGTTTATAACCTGGATAGAGAAGAATTTGCTGGAAGCTTTTCTTGAACTTGTGGCACTCCAGCACTATTAGACTTCCTTGGCATAAACTGACCAAGGGAATTCATTTTTAAGATGATATAATTCTGATCACAGATAAATTTCACCTTCACTTGGGTCGCTGGAGTAGTTCATTACTCTTGACAAGTGTCTCTCTTCTTAAAAACATTCAGCACAGGCGATTTAAGTCAGGGATATAGATCTCATACTGTTACCACAGCCACTCCTGATCTGAATATATATAACCGACGGGTATTCTCCTGACAATGCAGCTTAACAAACTCGCTAACCCTTTCCATACATCAAAGCCCGAACGTAATTACACCCTCACATCCTCTGGGATTCATGATAAGATGCTCATCATAATGTTTGGAAACCTCTTTCTATGACACACTACATTGCAATAACAACATAAAGGTGAAAAAGCACTTCAGCTTTAGTTTTTCTCTCATTTTCTTCATTTCATATTCCATACTGCAGAACATTGACTCCAGACTATGGATAGAGATGCTTTCATTATATTTTAGAAGTAGAGGTTTTTATTTCTATAGTAAGCATTCAAAGGGTGTTGTGTTTAAATGTACAACTTTTATTTTCTTTTTGTCAAACAACACTGTACTGTAATAATAATTAGATATAGTATACAAATGAGCAAAACTGCCCTTTGTCATGTTTCCTGAGTTTGGTTAACTTATTGGCCTTTTTTGGTCACTTTCTCCCCCTTTTTTGAGCAAATGGTATTTCTTGGACCGCACACAGTACATGCAAAAAATAATGCTCTGAATTTATGCTAAATGTTCAAGTTTATGTAACCCAGTGAGTTTACACGACTCAGTAATGCGCTACAACATGTTATTGTTAATTGGGATTTATCATTACTCTGTTAATCACTGAGTTGATCAAAAATAAATCAATAATAAAAGATAAATACTATAAATATAAGAATAAAACCCAAAGAGTATATTTAACACCCCTACTGGTTAGGAAGGAACAAGCCCCGCCTTCTCCTGCTCTGTACGGTCACGTGCTCAGACACAGAGAGAGACGGAGGTGCACGAGACCATCACTGATTTTCACCGCCAAGCTTTTCGCTGGAAAATAACTATTAACTTGATAAATTGAGCAAATATCCATACCGGAGATCTGCATGGACCTTGGAGAAACGGACCTGATTTATTGTGAACATTTCGGACCTTGAAACCATCGCGATCTGCGCGGGAGCGGATGAAGTGGACAAGATCCTCTCTGAGAGTTGAACAAGATCCTCTCTGAGAGTTGAACATTAGAAGTGTGCTGGTGAGTTAAACTGGGACTGGGCGAATCAGGCTAATTGAAAAGCTAACTAGCCTAATGCTCATAGCTGTAGCTGACCACGTTTTCACTGTGGGAGAACACACGGGGTTTCTCACTGAGTTCAGCCATTTTGAGCACTCAGCTTGTGTGCTGATGATGTTCTAGTATTACTTGTTGAATATTAAATGCACTAAAATTAGATGATGGAATAAGTTAATGTTGATCTTAAAGGTCATGAATCTACTTTATTTTGTTACATTTGATGCTCGAGCGGCACTGGATAGATGTCCGTGTGTATTCTTACTGTGCTGATACGTTACCACATACTGTAAAACTACAGCCTGTGGGTTTTTGTATATTCTTTTGGTAATTTTATTCTGTACATTGAGTGTAAATAATATATTGCTTCATTGCTATGCAGTGTAAAGCAATGCTCCTGTAATTCAGTTAAAGGGCAATACTGTAAAAAAATAATCTACCATAGTTTATGGTTTATTTCTGATTTCTGATAGAAATGTGCACCTTGACGATAGAATAAGCTGATTGTGATTTAAAGATTGCATTCATGATTAAGATGCACTGTATAGACTATAGTTAGAAATTAGAATTAATGTTTTGTGCTTGTTTTGTTATAGCACTTACATTATTTACATATGGCCATGTATATCATTAGAGTGTGAACTGAATTAGTAATAGTCCTGTTGTTTACAGGCTAGGTTTTTTTATGGGATCGTGAGACCTGGATCTCTTCCTGACGAGGAAGATGGCGAGCCTTTCCCTTTGAACCGAACCGAACCACAGCCATTCTGAGTTGGCCCAGAAGGGCAGGTTGCTCTTCTCTCACGAACAATTGCAACAGTGCGGTAGGACGAAATCGCACCAATCACAAACTTTTGACCTGTTGGATTTGACTTGACTGAACACTGACTATTAAGCCGGCAAGACTGACATATCTGAGCTCAGATAGGATTCTGACTGTTATTATTATTGCTGTCACTGTATTTTATTTTATGTTTTCATTCCTGTTCATAAAATGCTGTTAAATTGTTGCTAAATAGTTTAATACAATTCATAACAACTTTACCTGTGGCTCCAGTCATTCTTCTCCACGCAACTCCCTTTATCCCTCCTGCGAATCTAGCTATTGGCCCATTCTCTCCATCTTACTTTAATTTCCCCTACCCTATCCTGTACTTGGCTACATTTACTTACTTATATTGAGTTGTCTGTACTTTTTTATAAGCATTCTGATTGTGATTCGGTCGTGCATGCTCGGTTTTTTTCAAGTGCAAAGTGCTTCTACAGTGCCAGAACCGAAGGCTGCTGAGACTGTTAATGTGGACATGACATGATATGACATGACAGCTGTGTTTAGATTTTGAGTTTTGGAGAAACATTATTCACATATAGACCTTAAGAAAGAGAAACGTGACAAAGTAGAGCTCTTTTACTTTATATTACTAAAAACTTATCAAATAATACAATGCACATTAAATTGTAATATAGCTTTTGTTTCAACTAGATGACCTTATGATTACATATATTTTATTACACAACTTTATATTCCAGCCAATTGATTTTTTTTACTGACTAAATAAAAGACTAAAAAGGTTATCTTTTTCTTAAAATGACTTCAAAAGTAAACTTTCGTATATACTATATTCATTAAGCATAAAGTGAAAAAGCTTTGGTTAAATTTGGATGATTGTGGCTTATAGCTCATGAAAATCAGGAATCCGGTGACTTAATAGACTTTTCATGAAATAAATGTCCAACTTCTGAAATCTATGTACATTTGTACACTCGATAATTGATTTGGGCTTCTTTACAACAAAATTACTGCATCATTGCTGTGTGGCATCAGTTTGTGGCACTATTGAGGTATTTTTGAAGCCCAAGTTTCTTTGATAGCCGCCTTCAGCCTGTCTGGATTTTTTGGATGGTTGTTTCTCAGCTTCCTCTTGGCAATACCCCACAGATTCTTTGTGGGGTTTAGGTCAGGCGAGTTGGCTGGAAAATTAATCACTGTAATAAATATACTGCATACAGCAAATGCTTTGGTAGTGGTTTTGGCACTGAGGGATGGTGCCAAGTTCTGCTGGAAAAGGAACCTGGCATCTCCACCAAGGCTGTCAGTGGATACAAGTATGAAATTATCTGAAAGATAGATAGCTGCATTCATTTTTGATGATAAAAAAATACTAGAAACGGCACACCATATCATCCATAAACAAGTTTTTACTCAAATTTTACCACCATCAAGCCTTGGTTTATAGATTATGCAGAGTCCTGACACTGGACAACAAATTTAAATAGCATTTTCAGAGCTACTTTGTAGCTAACATCCTGGAGTCTGAGATAATGTTTGGGTGGCATGTGTGACATGAGTGGGCACAGGCTAGTGCAAAGGTGCAGTCGACGTCTCCCCACACAAATGTGTGTGTAAAAGCCAAATGGTCTTTCTCTCGCACTCTCTTTCTTCCCTGCTTGTTTTAAGAGCGGTGATACATTTTTACATAAGGAGCTGCAACCTGACAAGTTGAAACGGCCTCAGGCTACATGTTAAAGAAGGCAGTAATTCATATATTAGATCTGAACAGGGGCATAAATAGAAAAGGGTGCAGGTGTGAATAAATAAAGCCAAATAAATGTATTTGCCTCTCATGTAAAAGTGAGAAAATAGCGGCAGGCAGTCAGTTGAAGATTATTTACAGACATTCATGTTTTTAGAATGAATTTGCTTTTTTAAACAAAAGAAACATCACAAACGACGCTCGTTAATTTGTTTTGCTTGCAGTACGTGTATTCATGTTGAAGGTTGCTAAAGCAGCTAAAGTAGTGCAACGCCTATATGACTCATTCTATATGGAAAATATAGCGCCACCTGCAAGTGTTGTGTTGAGTGCGCATAAAGAGTGAATATTTCATAAGATTCAAATGGCTCTCTCACCTCCGTTTTAATTGAGTTGCATCAGACTCAAAGCAAAGCATGCAATAGGAAAATCTATTAGAATTCAATTCCACGTTATGAGAGAGTCTATTAAAGTTAACAAGGACTCATAACCTTCATGCTTTCTTAGGCTGGATGGCTTATTGTTTAGCGCTCTCAGTGATGCCAGCCCCATTCTGTCTCTCCTCAGGTCTTTGGCCTCCGTTGTCAGTTGTGTAGAAAATAACACGAGCTTGGCTTCAATTCATAATTCATTTTGGGCAAAACAGGTGTCTGGCCTCATGTGCACCCCCTCCTCGCACAATGTGGCGGCCGCTGCCTGCAGGCAGAGTCACAGCACTTCCATCATCTCTCTCACACGAGCACAAACACATGTTCCAGCACATGCATTTGCACCCAAATTGAGATGACTGCCAGCGTGCACGCTCACGGTGCGCACATATGCAGTGCACGCGTGCATGACATATCTACAAAACAATATATTTATCCATTTGGCACTGGGCCAGATTTTTCTGGCAACAAAGGTCATTCCAACAGATAAACACATTTTAATTACCTGAGCTCCTGTTGCATGGGAAATAAGTGTACACAGTTATAGTCAAAGAAAGTTATATATTCAGCTAGAATTATGCTAAGATTTGACTGGGAATAATCCCCCAGAGCATGCAGTCTGAATTTATGTCTCTTTTGGCTTCAGACTAATATATAAAAGTGTGTCATAGCATACAATACCACATGTCATGTAGCAAGTTCAACCAGACATGCTGTCAAGCATATTTTTATGAGACTGTAAATAAGAGACAGGCCGAGTACATCTCCATCTCCATCCATTATTCATTACCAGATGTTGTTTTATATTAGTTTCCAGGTATCTGCAAGGATTCTGTGGAGACCGCAACATCCTTGTGTTTTTTTGTTTTTTGAGCCATTTACTCTGTTTCTCAGTGATGGCGCACAACTGGCTTGGAGCATATTATATATAAGCTGCCAGACTCACCATCAAGAACTGACTTGTTTGAGCAATTTATGATTTTCAGCATCAGTAGCGTGACATCGGGGGCGTTTCTACAATCCTCTTGATCTGTTTGTCCTTTTGTGGAAAACAGAGATCAAAGTGAAATGTGGAGCTGTGCGCTTTTGCCACATTGCCGGGATTATGGAGTTCTGAGGAGAAGCATCCTGACAATATGAAAATGGCATGCTACCGTAATGTTTTACACATTTTCTTACACTTTGAATTTAATTCAATTCAATTTTTTGCATAGTGACAATTCAAAAAATAAGTCATCTAAGGGCACTTAAAATTATATGTCAGAAATTTTTCAGTAGTTTGAGTAATGAGGACGGCTGGTGGTATGTGTATATTTGTGTGTGTGTGTGTGTGTGTGTGTGTGTGTGTGTGTGTGTGTGTGTGTGTGTGTGTGTGTGTGTGTGTGTGTGTGTGTGTGTGTGTGTGTGTGTGTGTGTGTGCGTGCGTGCGTGCGTGCGTGCGTGATGGGGGGCGTATGATGCCAATTGTGAACACAGAAGACCTAGAAAAACAAATCTGCTAGTGACAAAGAGTGTTATTCCAGGCAAGCTCCTCCAAATCCATTTGAACACCCACTCAGACACCTACGGACTGGCTCATCCATAGCCAGATCAGGTCCCAGCTCAATCCATTACCTGCTGCGTGGAATGGATGGTGGCAGATTCCCTTGCTGAGGCCGCCATTATCAAAGAGAAATGGAAGAGAGGAAGAGGGAGAGATGGAGGGATAAACAAAAGCGCGGCTTGGGTATAAGTGATAACAGCAGGAGAAACCGTGGGATGGAGGGCAGAAAGCTTTATCCTCTCAGAAAATAAAAAAATATCTTATTGTTCCTTTCATGGTAAAGCTGAAGATACCATCATACCGTTAAAGTGTTGGTGACACAAAAGCTTTCTATAGCATTTATAAACCTACCGGGCACAGGGAGTACTAAGGTTGCTGAAGGCTATCCAGGCTGTCATCTGCACCAGCACAGGCCAGTTATAGTTTGCTATTAATAAGCCAGACTGTAATTTTTTATAAGGAGCCTTGGGCAATATTTCTCCAGGCTTTCTTGAGGTCTTTCAAAGTTTTTCTTTGGACATTTGCTGCTTTTTCACTCAATGTTAGTTCAGTTCTTGTACCTGACCATTTTCAGAGAATAAAAATGTTGTTTGTTACACTACTTATCGCTGACCTATGAATTTTTCCAGGATGAAAAGGGGACCCAACTCAAAGCTAAAGCAGTGTGGGATCATCTTGTCAGAGTATAGAACAGAATGCAGCAAATATCCAAAGAAGAGCTTTGAATGTCCCTCAAGAAGTCTGGAGAACTCTTCCTGAGGACTACTTAAAGAAATTATAAGAAGAGAATCCAATTTAAAGAGAGTTCAGACTGTGTTGAAGAGTAAAGGTGGTCAAATCCCAAATACTGGCTTTCAGCCCTGTTAAAATTGTACAAACTCTGTCTTTGCCTTTATACTGTATTTCCATGTATTTCTGCATGTTTTAGCATATCATTGCATCGTTTATCGTGGGAGTTACGTTCTAAAAATAGCCAGCGATAGGTGAAATCTTCAAAGTAGCCAGCTTTATTTTTTTTTACAATTATTATAGGTGTTTTAAGGCTGTAAAACCCCTCACTACACACTTTATACACTTTTGTCAGACAGGCATGAACGTTTTCACACTTTTCTCTCTTGTTTGAACAATCTCAAAGTTCAAACCCTCATAGAGATTATCCCAAAGGGGTGCATTTTGGTAGACTGTTCCTGTAAGAGATGGAAATTGACTTTTTATTGTTCTTGGAGGTGCTATGAATAATGCAAGGAGGACAATCTATGGAATGAGAGTGATGTAATCATAAATTAATAGATGCTGGAAATAAGGGGAAAATTGGAATTATAGTGGAGAATGGAAAAGAAATACAACAAGCTCAAAATCCCTTTTTGTTTAAGATAAGACGTTATGTTTTTCTTTCTTTTTGTCAAAAGTGTACACATTTATATTTTTACTGACAAGAAATACAAAGAATCATGAATTATAAATAACACACTGAACAGTTTAACCACATTGTCACTGTACATCTTGTGCACCGTATTACAGTACTGAAAATCATTAGAAACAATTCTTTGTATGCTTATCCTGACCACAAGCTGCTGTGGTTTCATCATTGCTCTTTGCTCATTGAACACAGTGAACCACTTTCCCAGACACGATAAAGCAAACTCCCACACAGCTGCACTGACAGGGAGAAGCTCTCGTATTATCTGTTCCCTTGCGATGCTCCATTTTACTCTGTGTTTGGCCAACTGTCTCTAAAACTTCTGCTGAGCAAAGTGGATCAAGCAAAGGGAATAAGTTACCTGGATTTTGAAAAGTAGCTACCAGACCTAGGAGCGTCATATCCCCACTTGACTTGGTCGCACAGGGTCACCTGCCCATTTTTTCAGGGACTTTTTAAAGTATGATATAAATGGGCACGCTGGCTTGAATCCAACACTTTCTTTCTGCACGGCAGGAGCAGGGAAAGTCTTCTCTCTCCCTTTCTCTCTCTCTCTCTGCCTCTCTTATAGTCGTTCATCCTCTGTCTTTTTCTCCGAGCCCTCCAATCCCTTCCTCTTGACTGCTCACGTCGCATGGGATTATGGACACATTCACCACTGGATGTTTTTGGCGCAGAAAGACACTTGGAGTGGCTGAAGAAAAATACTCGTACTTTAACAGATTTGAATGTTTCGTCTGCATTTTTTTTTTTTTGTCATAGAGCTTGATTATGGATTACCCATGAACAATTACATTGCGAGACATGATTATAACAGCAAGAAATAGAGCACAAAATCCATGTGTTGTGGGTTCAACAGACTCTAGTACTGCAATAAATAATGCAAAGGAGTGCTTGAGTAAGTAAAACAGCTAAATACTGTAACTGCTAGAATTAATGTACCGCTGGTGTTCTTCCATAGAAAGAATTAGCTTTAGACCTAGACATAGAAAGATAAAGTTGCAATGACTGTAAACGTTTTTTGTTGTTGTCTTTAAAAAAAAAAAAAGCTTAAATACTGCACTGTATGAAAAATTCTCTTATTTTCGATTTGAAATAACACTACAACCACATCAAGCTACCTTAATTGGCAGGTTGGCACTTTGTAGAATCTGTGGAAGGTTGGAGAAAGTTGGTAAAAAGAATAAAAAGAATAGTTTTGAGTCTGAGCTGAGGCCCCTTGCTCTCTGTTTTTTTCTCAAAGAAATGTGTTTTATAGAAAAAATCTGTCTTCAAACACTTCTTCCCAAAACTCCCAAGATAAATTTCTTTAACGGGGCTCCTCATAATACAGCGAAGGCGTTGTCAGTTTTAAATCTATTTGACAGTGTAATAAAGACATAATCTAGCATTCCCATGCAAATATACTACAACACAAAACAACACTAGTAGCATTTGATTTTGGGACAAGCTTGTGATTTTCAAGCTTGAGCTGGTAATGTATATCTGTAATTATGTAAATGTAAGTACTTCAGTAGAGTAACCACAGTAATGGATTAAAAAAAAGAAGAAGAAGATAAATGGCATTTTTGGCCTGCCAGCAAAAGAAACTGAAATTAATAGAATAATGAGGCTGGAAGGGGGTAGCAGACAGGGGTATATTAATAGTGTCCTAATTAGCCTTATGCGTTGAATGTTTCATATTAGTGTATAACTATATGAACCGAGAATACCCAAAACTCTTCATCAGCAGTCCTTAAAAAAATTCTTGATGTGCACTTTTTTTTTTATAGGAGAGAGAGAGTTTCCTTCCCTTTCTTACCCTTTTTTTTACTCCATCTAAAAAGCTCTCCCCATAATGACGCTCGGCTTTGTCATTGATTGGCTTGGAGCACATAATTAGCTTACATCTCATCATTGCCACAATGACTTATTTACCCTGAAATAACAAGACGAAACAGAAATGTCTTATTAAGTTCAACAGCCCGGAGAGATTGAGGGCTTTTATTTATGTCTTTAATAATTTAACACAATAGTGGTACATATATGAATAAAGGGCTTACACTAGATTACATGAAGTACTAAAGATGTCTCTAGTAACTGTCTCTGGTAATTGTTTGTGTGCAGACCAACGTGGATGTGATGCAGTTCCACATGTAAGGATATTAAATACTGCAAACTCCAGACACATAAAAAATACTTCTAAATTGGTTTTTGGCTGGCGAATAAAGTTATCAGACCTGAATATGTGCTGTCAAAGGCGAAAAAGCCAAGGCCAAGCCCTGAGCTTGTACAGGCCAATTCAATTACTCCAGGCCATTGTCTAATGGAGAATGAACTAACCAGGCGAGGGGTTACTTTGGGGTGACTCTGCTGACTACTGCCTCTTGTCTACATGATCTAATTTACTAAGACACACCGGTATTGATTGGCTTCTGCATGCCAAGAGAGAAAAACCTTCTTAGATGCACTTTTGCAGTTTGCCATCAGGCAGAGGGTGCATAACATTGCTAAAGGAGGCCGTGCGTAAACCTTCATAGACATGCACACGTATGACTAGAAGCTGTTGGAGTCCAAGGTAATTTTCTTATCGCTGTAAGCCATGACAACCAAATTGGCTGGGGTTGCAGCTGCATGGGTCAACAGGCACAATCAATGGGCTCAGCAATGAGAAAAGTGAGGGGCGTGGGGATATGTGTGCATCTCTATAACTATGACTTCTCTTACCTGTGGCTGAATAAGAGGGCCAAAGGGCTATCACTGGGCACAATCGGTATTAACACCTTGCTTTCACCATATCTGTACTTTCCTTACGGTCTCTCTCTCTTGCTCCTCCTCGCCACCAGCTCAAAGCTGTGGATACAACAGTCTTATCTAGTGCTGCCTTGCTGTCAGTGAGTGCGGTCTATTTCGGGTTTTATCTCGAGCAGGGGCTGGGCCTGAGCCGTAGGTCTGAAGCCGAGCCAGTGCTCCTGGAGATAAGGCAGACAGGGACGCTGTAACCTGTGTGTCTGCGGTCAGGGTGGGAATGGATGGAGCCAGCTCCACAGTCTAACAGCTTCCTCTTTGCACTCAATGGATTGGATTAGGATCACACAGCTCTGAAGGCAAACTTACAAGTCTCTCTTAAAGGCAGAGCTGGTTTGGAAAGGCCACAAGAAGGGTTTTGTGGTGGTATAGTCTACCACAACACACTCTCGCCAGGGTTTTAATGGCATCACAGATACGGATACCAGTTTAACTGTAAGCAGAATGAAGTAAGTTGTTAATACTTAAATAACTGTGTATGCTTATGTAAAAATACTCAATGTTTCAAAGTATATATAAAAAGAAGAGTGGTGGGTTTAAAAAAATTAAACCAACCAAATGACAAACAAATAAAGAACTGCTTACGGTAGATATTTCCACTTACACGTGACTACTAAACCATAAAGTAAAACACAACAAGCTAAAATTGCACAAATCACCCAGGAGAGAAACAGGCTTAAATTGTTCCTCATTTCAGAAACAAGTACTGACTGATTTGTGTTTGGGCAATGGGTGCTACTTCCAATATTCATGTCATTCATTCATGTTATTATCTAATAAAACACATGTTGTTAAACCCATAACAGACTTTTAATAATGACACAACTGCCAGTGCCAATTTTGAGTATGTGTGATTATATTTTGTGCTCTCCAGTGCATCTGAAAGTGCAGAACATGACTCGTATTGCTAAGAGGTTTGCTAAGTTTAATGTGAAAAGATTGATCTTTTAGTTGTTTTGAGTAGATTCAGGGAAAGTCATTCTAAAAGCATGTCTTTACACTTGTCAGCCAACTTGGCAATGCTTTAGAGCACTTATTTGTGGAGTTATTTTGAAGCTCTTATTTAAAAGAAAAAGTAGAGCCTCATTAATATTAACAACCAATCTGATGTTTTTATAAAGAAAAAGAAAGAAAAGCTAAAGGCCTGGGAACTTTGTGTAAGTCTTATTAATATCGAGTCCTTGAGAGGTCAAACATGCTGCAAAAAATACAAATTGAAAACTTGTGCAAAAGCACACAAAACACAATGCAAGTTCAATAAAACACATCAGAAATAGAAAAAAAATGCAGCAAAAGCTCATAATTTTTTTTCAAATAAAAACCTCACAAAACACGCTGGAAGTGATTCTGGGGAGAAATGAAAGTGACAGAACAGCTGCCGAAGTGAGAGGCTAACAATAAACAGCTAATGGCCAACATGTATCTAGAGTATTACATGAATCATCCATTGTTTTGTGTGCCTTTTTTTGCTGTTGTTTTCATAAGTTTCAGTGCATTTGAAATCTCAAGTTGTGCCTTTACTGTGCATCTAATTACCCAGTAGTGACCCGCCAGCTTTATTGACTGCTCAATCCAAAATCTTACCATGATCACCAGAGGAGAAAGAAACAGCCATAACCTGTAAGCTTTGATGATCAGCATCAGTTTTCATCAGTAAAATTCTAACACTAGCCTTCCCATCCCAAATCACCCATCGTCTTTCTGTGTAGGGCTCCGAGCCTATGGCGCTAGAGCACCAAACAAGAATTAAGAAAGATCGAGTTAAAAGAAAAAAGTCAGGCTGCTCAGCCTGCCACAGCTTATAGATTGCACAGTACAATGCGGTGAGACTACAGATGTGAATATGTCTGTCTTAGGAGTGGTGGGCTTGAGCAGGGTGACAGAGAAAAAGACAGATGATGAGAGAAACCAGATGAGACTACTCAGAAATGCTTCCAGTGATCAGCACACTACCTCAGCCTGACAGAATCATTTTCAAAACCAATGTGTCCCAATATGGCAATGTGCACTATCAGCCGCTGCCTGTTTGAGGATCAACCCTGCCCTTCTAATAAAGCCCTCCCAGAGACTTTTAGGAATCACACATTCACTTTAAACACCGCTCTCCTTTTCTTTGATTACTCTGTCCCGTGACCAAACTGCCACAAACATAATTTAGTTCTGCTCCACACCGTGTTCGGGAAGCCAGTGTTATCACTTCTTGAGCCAACATGACATCTCCCTTTGTTCATGCTCCGTGATTGCATTATTCACAGTACCTTGGAGAATGTTTTGGAGAATTGGTAGTGTTATTTTGGTCCGGATGACTCAATTATGCATGAGGCTTTATTTTCAGTGTTTGCTCCATGGGTTCGAGTAAGGACAGGCTGTTAGAATCAGAAAGCATGTGAACTACTGACAGAACTGATGCCTCATTAAACCACTCCAGTGTTTCCAGACAGATATCAATCGGAAGCAAATAAGCTCACTTTCATACTCTTAATCACTAGATAAGTCTTACAAACACCACTGGAAACCAGCTTTACTATGCATCACAGCCAATATGGATCCAGCAGAAACCAAATCTGCACATGATGATGGAAAGAAAATGGACAGTTAAAAGTTACTCCCCCACAAATCTATTAATGGCTCACTACTCGACAGCACTCATTTAATGTTATTTTTTGTTATTTTTCCCAGAAAAGGTTTCACTTCAGTGACAATAGCAAAGTAAAGTAATTTAGCTGTGAACAGCCTGTCAATGTTGTTGTGTCTTTTACCTCTGAGTAAGACAAGCAGGGTGTTCTTTTCTTTTTTTTTTAACTTGTGGACTCCTTTTTAGCCAATAGATTCAAAGTTACCAAAGCAGGGATTCAAAGTAGAGATTTAGGTCATAGTCAATCTGTGCATTCATATCTCATTTTCTGGAATAATGGACAAGATTTGCCAAATTAAGCCTGTTAGATCAACAAGGGTTACACAAGGTCCATTGAGGGCGATCTGCTTAATTTCAGCAGTGCCATAGGGCCATGCTAATGCATACTCATATCTGGAAGCTTCCCAGTTGAGCTGTAGTCATTTCCTATTAGGCACCCTGCAACACTGCTGCGACAATAAGGTTGCACATAAATGAGGACGCCGTTGTTACCACACAGACCCCTTTATTTGATGTTTGTGACATGCTGTTGTGTGTTCCCAACAGTGCGTGCTGCCTTTGAAGATAAAAAAATATTTCAAATTTTGGCAAAGAATGCAATCAATACAATCAAATGGAATTTCAATTGTTGCCTAGCAACAACAAAAGCCAAGACCAGCACTTCCTCTTTCTGGAACTGTTATCTTAAAAACAGGGCCCCTGGTGGACAGCAAGTCATTATGTGGTAACTCAGGAAACGTTTAGCTGTCAAGGGATTAAATAAACCTCTTTCATGTCAAGCCAGGGAATTGCAATTTGGGATTTAAACTAGCAACAGTTTCGTTATAAACTGTTTTATTAACATCATCTTTTGAGGACAGTGTCTACTTGGCCAATATTTCAAAGCTTTTTGGTCATTTAAAAATGATCTCAGATGCAACATCTTTCCACTGCAGCCAACAAAGCTTTATCAGCAGGACACTGCAACATTATGCATGTATTATCCTCCATGTCAGAGAACAATGAGATCAGAGCTCTGTATGAGTATGTAATCAGATCAGTGACACGCCTTAGCCCTCAGCTGCCGAGCAAGCTGCTGATGGAGCTGATTATATTATCACTACAGTATTTTATGAGTTTCAGTGTCTTCTGTCTTTGTCAAATTTTAACTTGCCATCCCAAATTGTTTCCTCCGCTTGCTGTCGTTAACACAGATGGAAAGAGTCAAGTAGCTGTACTTCCTCAATAACAAACACAACTTGGTATGTGTCGGGTACAGCTGTTGTAGTGTAGACTGCATTTAGAAGATGAACTTTGGCTCTGAGACAAAAAAGTGAAGCCGATGCTGCTCATCTGGTATCAAAAAGACATCTGGGAAAATGGCCTTTGGTTCCCTTGCTGTACACACTTCAGTAAATGCTTTCCTGATGGGTTTACGTCCTTAATCACTCATTTCATATCTAATTAAATACAATATAAAGTTAATTTTGCAAACTATGGTCCCCAATAGAGTGGAAAAATGGCGATAAAAAACCTAAACATAACCTGCTGACTGTAGCATTTGACCATGATTGTCATGTCATACTAGCAGCCACATTTTGAAAATGTCTCTATCTAATCGAACCTCTCATCTTTCTTGTACAATTAAGATAGCAATTTGACACACATAAATGCCAAAGTAGGGCACACCTAGTAATTGTCTGTTGTCACCTTCTTCTGCTATAACACGAGTGGGCAATCCATTTTCCTGAGGAGTCAGAAGAGAAACTGGGACTGTTGTGGAGGGCCACATCAATAAACCTAACTCAGTTCTGCTTAATACTAGTTTTATCTCTATATAAACCTTTTAATGGGGCCCTCAACAACAGTCCCACTTTATCACGTGGCCCCTTGGAAACCACCTGTACAATGCAACTCAGCCCACGTGCATCCAGTAGAAACCAAATCTGCAATGGAAACAAAATGAAAAGTTAAAGGTTTGAGCCCCACAAATCTATTAATCTAGCACTTCAGAAAAACACTTTCCTGATGGTTCCCTGATAGATTTATGATCTCAATCATTGGTCTTTGGTTTTAAATCTAATTGAATAAAATATAAAGTTCATTTTGCAAATTATGGTCCCCATTAAAAACAGGGAAAACTGGTGAAAACTTCTACATTTAAGACAGCAACTTGATGCACAGAAATACCAAGCTATAGTATATCTAATAACTGTTTGTCTGCAGTCACTTATTAGTGGGACCCTCCCTAACAGTGCCATTTAATCATGTGCTCTCTTTGGAAACCAGTTTTACTATGGGAAAATGAATTGCACACCCAAGGGGTGACAAGCATCCAGAGATCCACACGCACATTTTTGACTGTTTTGTTTTGCATTTGGGAACTCAGTAAAAGCTGCATGCAACGACAAATGTCAGTTTGAAAGCATGTATGCACACAACACAGAACAGAAAAGCAGCTTTCAATAAAAAATAACAGTCCATACCCTCACTAGAGCCTCCTAAAAGCCCCTATGTTCACTACAACCTGTGAATAAATTTAGACGATAAAAGAAAAGAAGAGAACCATTTAAAAACTCATCTGTATAACAATATTTTAGCACTTTGTCGTGCAATCATGCTTACATTTGTGTGTATAAATAATCCACCAATGCCGCAACAGCCAAAATCCTGACCAATTCCACCTTTCAAGCTGAGTGTTCCTCAGCTGTCGCTGTGCTCCTAGTTCCTCAAATGAATGTCACATAGTCTTTTTGCTCATTGCGAGCACTGGTGTGACCCAGTGTTAATTAAAATAAATTGGACTGAGCGATCAGAATTTCTGATCTAATTTAGCCAGGGAGAGCTCTTGACCCAGGAGATGCAGTGAGGCTGCGATGCTGCTTTACAGCCACCGAGATGGCTCAGTTAACTGCCAAGAGGGAAAGCCAATAAAGGAGAGGAAATGAAACTGAGCTTGATTTCTACATAGCTGTGGCGTTGTGACAGTTCAAAGATGACAAAGGAAGATTTTGTTTCATTTACTTTCCGGGTTTTCAAAAAAACTGAAATTTTCAGTGCACAAAAAATGGAAAGCAAAGAAAAAGCAGACCTGAAAGAAACATGATGAGGATCATTTATACACATTTGAGTAATTTCCCCAGACATTGTAGTCATGGGCCTGCTTTGATCCCATCAGAAAGCTCCTGCTGTCTGAGAGTGGCAACATTTTCTTATGATCCATAACGCAATTTAAAAAAGAAATTGTAATCACGTTGTTAATGCATAATTTGAGAGGTTGACAGTTTTCATATTCGAGACTTCAACCTCAGCTAGCAGCCTGGATGAAATGAAATTAAGCCCACTCACAGTCAAAGTTGCTATAGACAACAGGTAAGGTACTGTACATATTGCATAGAGAATATATTTATGTGCATCTCTGGCTGTCACTGCTATTGAGTGTTCAAAATGTATATAAAAGGTCATATTAAGGAACTTGTACAGTACTTGGCATTAATCTATATTAATCCCAAACCCTCTGTAACAAGTAAAAAACTGAGCAATAGTGAGCGGAGTCTCTCATCCTGAATGCCAACTCCACCATCTTGGACTGCAGCTGGTGAAGGCTGACCTTGCTCTACTCCCCAGCCTTGCAGGCTCTGCTTAGAGCGGTCCTTCTTTTCGCAGGGGATCTCCAAAGCAGAAGGACTACCATCAGACTGCTGCCGTCCAAGATGATGGAATTGGAATCCCTTCGGCAGTGGTACGAGCTCCACTGTGGGAGGAAGATAAATGATATCAAGGTCCACCATAATAGCAACTTGCGCTAGCTGGTCACAGTGATCTTCAAAATAAAAGTTAAAGAATTGTGCACTAATACATCAATGATGTGTGGAAACAGTGAAATGTTACATTGTATTAGAATAAACATAAGTAAAAGACAACAAAAATTATAATTTCCAGCTGATTTTTTTTTTCAGAAATCCTGAATGGCCCCATGCCAGATAAATTGCTTTTGCATGTCCTCTTAGGGAATAAAATACTTGATAAAACAAGGCCTTACATATTCAAAGCCAATGTAATGTGTCACTGAATGAAAAACAAAATCAGACAGTACAGGAGTTGAGAAATCTGATGTGACCTGGTCTTTCAGAAACAAGTGCATGTATTGTGTTTGTTTCTCCTGGTGGTAAAAGATAAAGAAGAAAAATGTCTGTCGGGCTATATTCGCCCATCTGCTTTCTATTCAAATGTGTTATTTGATGTCACAGGGATGCAGTCTGTCACAGTAAGCTGTGTCACGTACCACAGTACTGTGCCACGCGTGCATAGATCTGCAACATGGTTTAAAGTGTGCATAATTACAGAGCAGCAATCTGATTGTTTAAAGATGCATTTCGTCTGTGCTAAGTGGTTGCTAAGCTAACTGATGTGCAGGAAACTGTGAGGGGTAAGCTGTTCATGTTGCAGGAGGATGGGGTCATGGCAAGGAAACCCTTTTAGGAGTTATTGCTAAAACATCACGGAAAGACTGTGGAGAAAGAGCCAGCTTAGTGGCTGCAGAGGATTTAGCTAGAGTCGAACATTTGCTGTTTGCGCTTCTCTAATGAGCTTGGGGCAAAATTGTAAAATCTTCTCACAACTAATTTTAGACTCAAGAAGCAATGAGGGAGAAATAAAGGGGTCCTTTCTTCAGGTGGTGTCCCAGGAGGTTCATAGTTCATAGCTCAGTGCCTTCAAACAAACAAACCAAAAAAACGATTTCTAATGGGAAAAAAATAAAAGCATATAAAGTTTTTCGTCCTACATCAAGAGACAAGCAAATGACCTCCTTTTGTGTTTTTTTAGTGAAAGCTCAAGATTGAGAGAGAAAGCAATTTAACTTCAAGTGGATGATTGTTTTGCTATTAAAAAAAAAGAAACACAGGGGAGGCAAATTGCAGTTTTCTGTGCTTAAACCTTCAGAGTCGTGTTGCTAACTGGATGTTAGTCTTACATCTGAGACTTTCAACATAGAGCTTAGGGCCTGTACTTATTATAATTCTGGCTGTTTTGTAAACTTTGTTTCGAATTTCCCTTTTGTGTGTGTGTGTGTGTGTGTGCGTGCGTGCGTGCGTGTGTGTGTTTTCTAACACTCTGATGTTAATAATGTCAGTGAAAGTGGATATTCCTAATATGGTCATCTCAGGCAGGGGGAGGCCCCGTCTACCTGACATTGAAGCCTTTTGTTTAAAAGCAGCAGCCAATCAGAGGAATGCTGGCTTAAAGGGATTGGAAGAATAAAAATGTAGAGTTGTGGTAAATGGTAAATGGCCTGTATTTTTATAGCGCTTTTACTAGTCCCTAAGGACCCCAAAGCGCTTTACACAACTAGTCATCCACCCATTCACACACACATTCACACACTGGTGATGGCAAGCTACATTGTAGCCAAAGCCACCCTGGGGCGCACTGACAGAGGCAAGTTGATAGTTAATAATAGGTCAACTTTAGTGTTTTTATGTGTAAAATGTACGACTAAAGATTTAAGTGACTAGAAAAATAGCAAAAACAACCCCCAAGCAGATTTCATATGGATGCATGTCATATACAAAGAACAGTGTATTTAGTTCCATGCATGCATAAGCTATACATGAACAATACTACCATGAATTTCTATCCACACACGGTAGGTAAAACTACCATGATTTATTTGGGTTGCAGGTGAGTCTGTTGACTTATATGTAGTGTCTGAGACCATTTTGTCTCACAGATTGTCTGGAGGAATGGCTGCAGTGATTCAGAAAAAAAAATTCACAGCACTGACTTTTGAGGGACCATGTGCTGTGGTTGATGAGCGATAGCGCTTTACTATTTTACTCAAGGCTTACTTTTTGTTCTTTTTATTCTCCAGTCTATCTCACTGCTCTCCCAACACCACGCACAAATGCAAAATGCATCAAAAACCATTTGGTGTAAGGTGGGTAAGTAAACTCCGTCACAATTAGGCAGCGTATGACATCAACGGTAAATAATAACATACGCTGCAAAACACTGACTTATACAAATGCGAAGCGGAGTATAGTGGCCATAAAAATTGATTGCACAAAAGAACAACAGTGTAATCAGACCGTGAGAGGAAAGCTATTATATCTATGTAGCAAATATAATTCCTCAAGAGGAAAATTGAATTCTTTGAACACAGAAGACAGAAGAAAATTAGTTTTCACCACAGTGGCCATGTTGTACAGTAGAAATAAACATTTCCCAGCAAAGCTATAGGGACAATTTGTTCCAACACAATACGTTAGAGGTTTTTGAGTACAATGAGGAACAAAACATACAAACACAACTTTTTAATTATGTTTCACCCTAAAAAATGCAGAACAGATCCTAAGACCACTGAAAAATGATGCCTGCAGATATACATAAAAGAAAGTGTACATAAATAGACTGGAGGAGCACCCAACCTACCTCTCTTGATCAAAATGTTACCAAAACACAAAATAATGAGCACATGAAAATAATGTTAACAGTCATCTGGAGCCTACAGCCAAATTAAATCCTCAGCCAGCACAACAGACGCTCTTCCTTAATGTTATGGACGTGCAGTGTGGACAATGTTTGATTTTGTTGCAGCAGGTTATCACTATAATTAGCTCTAAGAGATTAATCATTTTTTTCCCCACACGCACTAACAGGTAACAAAAACACGCACTGAGTGAGAAAGAACTCGCCTGCAAATGATATTAAATATAAAACAAGCAAAAATGTCCATCTCAACGAGCCGTTTAATCTTGTATTCAGATCTGAGGCTGTGCCAGCAGGATGATGTAACTATTTGTTGTATAAGTCCGTGTTTCCAAGGCAACTTTAATTTAGCAGATTTTCCCTGGAAGTGATCTGCCTTATTTGCAAGAACGCTTCTCAAAAAGAAGTGACACTGCATTGCAAACATGCTAATTAGCTCTCGTCCTTTTACGGTTCCACTGCAGTGAAAAAGAAGAAGGGAAGGAAGCAGATAAAACTGTGCGGCAGAAGTGCAGGTGACACATCAATCAAACCCTGCCATCAACGCTCTTTGACAAATTAAGATGGACTCGAAAAACGCAGCCGCGTCATCATCGTCACCATCACCGCGCTGATTTCGTTCCACAAATGGAGCATAAATGCAGCGACTCTTAAAATTTGCAATCTCAGGTAAGAAATTGCTGCCTGTCACCTGTCAAGGTCTTCTCTCAGCCAATTATTACACCACTGGGTGCAGGCCCATCCATCCATTAGATGTCAACTATGTCAACACAGTGCATTAACAATTCAGTGGACAGTTCTGCTTCCCCCTGCACGACTCTCTTATGTTTTAATATCATAAACAGCAGAGAGAAGTAGGAGGCGAGAGCTTGATAGACCGAGTCTTCGTGAGCATGCTGGGCCTGACTCACGAGAATGAGATGTTTCCAAAAATAAAGAAGGGAGGGAGAGAAAGAGGGAGAGGCAGAATGTGCTGAACAGGCTGGAACAGAAGAAAACGAGTGGATTAACTCCCTCCCCCACCCTCACTGCCACCTCCTCTCCTTCCCCCCCTCCTTCTTTCCGAAAGCCCTTGGATTCATCACAAAACATGCCGAATTAGTGGGAACAAATCGCCTGTATAAACACCCCTAAACACTTTCCCCAACTGCCACGATGCAAAAAATAAAATAAGATAAAGTAATAGTAATGCTGTCACTATTTTATTAAAACCAAAAGAAGAGTTAAAAAAAAAAGACCTAAATGATTGAAATTAATTAATTTGCTCCGCTCCTCTGGGGACAGATGTGCCCAAAGTGAGCAGATGTCAGCAGTTGGTTGCGTGTTGTAACTAGGCACCGTGATGTACATGTTGGCTGTTTATTGTGACAGATTGCTCGATGCAAATCTAGTGCGATGTGAATATGGTAGTCTCAGCCTCCTTGCTGCAACTCATAATACTCTGAAGCCCCTATAAGCCAGATAGCAGATTTGGAATATTTTTGTCTGTTAGGAAAATGTTTGCCATGCCTGCTAGTTTTGTCAGTTTTTATCCTTAAGCTTGGTATATCTTGAGTACAATAAAAGCAGGGGGGGGGGGGGGGGGGGGGGGGGCGCACTGGTGCAGAAATCAAATAACAAAACTACTCAATTTTTCTGTGACCCAAATGTTTCTTTTCCTCTCTGTGAACTGCTGTGGGTAGATCATCCACATGATTTCAGACTCTGAGTGCATGTGCATAGCGCCTGATGAATAAGATGATTATCTCACTTGCAGAGAGACACAGACAGTGAGAGAGAGATCACATGACTCGTGACTGGTCAGCCTCACCAGATCTGGAGTATTGAAGAATGCCCGCGCACATGAACACCCAAATCACACTCACTATTAAGCAGACAAAAATAACAAAAGATGGCAAAGATGATACTGATAATTTCTCATGCAGCGAACAGATTCCCTGTCAGGACTCAGACGCCACAGCAGGGTATCATGGGACCCTTTAATCTAGCATGAAAGACATGGGTAATCCTTGTTGGGGGATTACTCCCGACCAGTACTCTCTCTTTGCATATTCCAACTTTGGTGTACAAGTGCTTAAGCACTAACCCACCAATCACGATCTATCCATGGCTCCATCACTCATCCTAAGACTTAGCAGAGAAGGGGACATGTTTACACTTGACTCCCACCGCAACCAAGAGGATTTAACAGTGAAGAAACAGAACCTATGTGTAAGCCTACATAATGACCTGAACACTCTAAACAGACTGCGACAGCAGTTTTCCACAGCAAAAACAATCAGTTCACAGCATCATAACATTATGCTAAGATGTTTACATTCCAATGCACAGCTCAGTCCCATTTTGTTTATTCTGTGCAATTTACAGAAAGTATGTGCAGTTATCAAAGTGTAAAATAATATTTTTGTTCTCAGTGCGGATTAGATAACCGCACTTACAGGAAAAACATAAACATAAAATATCTTGAATGTGTTTTGCATTAGCACAGGAGCATTTGAAGTAGAATAGCAAAACAGTAACAGTGTGGTGATTGTATAAGAAGCAGAAATCCTTACAGAAGCTCTGTGCTTGCTGTAAAAGTATGTCCGTGCATTTTTTGGATGAGAAGTAAAGTAGGAAGATTTATACCACTCTCACATCTGTAGGCTAAATATGCAATTTGAGCAAACCTAGCTTAGCATAAAAGGTAACTTGCTAGTGGTAGTATAGGACAGCGGTCCCCAACCTTTTTTGCGCCACAGACCGGTTTATGCCTGACAATATTTTCACGGACCGGCGGATAAATACAACAAAATAAAACTAGTACTGGTACCGAAAAAAATAAGATTTATTCATAACACATGTGAAAAGACCCAGGAAAACCAAGTTAACGATAAAAACGATAACAAAATAACGTTGAAAACCGATAAAAACCCTGAAAACCATACATTTCACACCTGAGCCTCAACTCTCGCGGCCCGGTACCAAACGACTCATGGACCGGTACCGGTCCGAGGCCCGGGGGTTGGGGACCACTGGTATAGGACATTGCTAGCCATGACATAAACATAACCACTTATAAAACAGTCGCTTCAAACACAGACATTATTTTATCTTGCATGGATTGATCAAATAAAATGTAACATATTAATAAAGAGCTTCTGAATATGTATTTTAAGTACATTAGCTAGTTTTAGAGGAGTAGTAAAGCTAGGTGATTTTTTTTATGTACTAATCTTTTTCTTTTTTCTTTAAAAAAAAAAAGATTAACTATTGCTTCAAACCAAGCATTCTCATAAAAGTACATACAAAAACACAAATCCCACATCATAAAACATGTACACAACAGCTATAGTGCATTAATGTCACTTAATTCTATCATCTGCTTCCATTAATCCTTAGGGACTAGTAAAGCACTATACAAATACAGGCCATTTACCATTTACCATTAATCTATCGATGAAAAGATAATATCAATTGCTAGCTATGACACTACATTGAGAGAAAGTAACAATAAAAAAAATCAAACTACAGTCCAGTAGTGCTTTTAAATACAGGTGTGATGCTAAGACGGAATGGAGTTCATCTGCTAAAAATTTGCCCCTAGCAAATTTCCAGAGAAATGATTCAGCCACTAAGTCTCACATTACTGGCGAAGAAAAAGAAATACTGTTTAAATATGCAGGACAGAACCTTTGAAGCTCCATCCCCAATTTAATCAGTTAATATTTAAAGCAGGAATATTCTTTATATAAGGCATTTGCATGATGGGCTGCAGAGAGGGTGGCTGCTGGAAATGAAGACATGAAGACTGAGATATAACAAGGTGAAATCTTAATCCTTTTTTTAATCATTGGTATTCAGAGGCCTGCACTGCCTGTAATAGCTTGTCAGACATTAAATGCAGCAACATTTGCAACATTTACAGAACCTCACTATCATCCCCCAGGAATCGAATGCATCATTATGTTCGGTTGTAGTAAACATTCTCTCATTTTTCAACTAACATCTTAGTCTTCATTAGCTTCATAACATCAAACAATATCATACATAAAGGGGTTTACAATATTAACCTTGAGCTTGATGTATGTTAGTTCACATTCTGTAATTGCATTTGTCCAAATTAATATACGTATTACTTACATTGCCCCCCGAATTTTGCATAGTATTCTGTCATTACGTCTAACAGCGGAAAATGAAATTCATTTGAGAAAGAATAGATTCTGAAAGGATGGAGAGCATAACCAGGTTAAATTCTGACAGCCAAAAGAAAAGAATAAAACAAAAAACAGACAACAATAGTTACATTTTAGCTAACACCTACAGATGGAGACACAGTTGTGATCCTCATGTCATCATTCATTTGACCATTACCAATCGGCCATGGCGCATTAGCCATGAAGCTGCAAGGCCAACTAAAACTACGGAAGCCCTCCACTATGAAGAATGTGAACCACATAGTATTCAGCAAAAAAACACATCCATTTGGCTTCACAGGCAGTTCAAACATACTGATAGTGGATTGAACCAAGAGTGAGGGCAAATGCAAATGCCTGAAAATCTGTAGCCACAAACCTAGCACAGTGTCACAAGGTCATTTAACCACACACATTCACAAACAGGCACATGTACACTGAGCAACAGTGGCGGTTTTTGATACGGGCGACACGGGCAGTTCCCCAGGGCGGCATCGTGGTGGGGGGTGGCATCACGGGCATCGGCAAAACAAAAAAAAATTGCTCATACTCATGTTGCCCCGACATCAGCGCATATTGGGAATGATACAGGCACCAATCGGTTTTCTATCGCCCATTTCCTGGGAGTAAGGGCACCCTCCGTATGTGAGGTGCGCTTGCTGCTTGAGGTACAGGGAGGAGAGGGCGGGACGGCGGGGGATTCACTGGTGGCTGGAGCAGCATCTAATAACCAACTCGCAAAATAAAACAAAACAACAAACACGAAAACACCAGACATTATGATAGAGAGGGATCAATAACAATTTAAAATTTGTATTTTATATTTTGATGATTTAATGTCTCACACACAACCCGTGGAAAGGGGTTCATAATGTTGTAAATCCACGCCCATTATGTATTCATGATTTGAATCCTGGGTTGTGTGAAATCCCAGAAATACACCTTAGACAAAGTGAATCTGTGAACTATAAGGTGTAGGTCTATTAGGTTATATTGTGGCGATCCTCGAGTTGGGGGATTTGTGTTCATACTGGAGTCCAAAATTAAAACCAATGGAAAATGGACAAGAAAAGTTCAAAGCCATCAGGTGCTGAGTTTAGAAAAAATAGAAGAGAAGAGGAGGAGAAACGAGCAAAAGATACAGGTAAGCAGATGTGTCACTGGATTATGGGAGGTCATGTATCCTGAAACAATCAGAATCAGAATACTTTATTAATCCCTAAGGAAATAATGTGGATTACAGTTGCTCCAAGAAGAAATGGTAAATTGTTCATTTGACCTGTTCTCATTGTATGGCGAATTATGATGGCTGTTTGGTAGCCGTTTGCATACAATGCATACTATCCCTCTCTTCATGTGTGTGTACGTGTTTCTCTGGTGAATTTCGACAACAGTTTTATGTTAATGTACAATCTTTAATATGTTTTATGTGTGTGCGTGTGTGTGTGTGGGGGGGGGGTGCCAGAGGGAGTGTTCACCCAGGGTGCCAAACAGGCTAGGACCGCCACTGCTGAGCAAAATAATAATAATTTGACCAAACATCCCACGCAATACTCTGTAAATGGCATTTCATAAAACAAAATGAATTCCCTTGAGAAATTATGCAAAGCGTATTGAACCACTGTATCCTGTAGCTCCGTTCTCAAGCGGTCACACAATCAAACAAATAAGAAGAAGAAGGGTGATGCCAAGACAGAAAGCAATTCTTCCTTTTTTCCTGAGTAGCCTGTCAGATGATTGAGTCATCCACTCCATTCCATTCGAGGCAGCTTTCCATATTTGAGTGCTTCTCGGCATGGACACTTGCTGCACTTTAATTAAGGTTTGCTATGCATTATACAAACAGAAAATGCTTAAGAGTGCAGAAAGGCTCACATTAGTTGAGCTTTTTTCCCCCTCATTCAAAAAAAGTCTTTGCCAGTCAACAGATGGTATTTATTAAAATCATAGACAGCAAAAGAGGTCTATTGTGAGATTTATTTTTTTTTCTTTTAGTGCCCATTGGCAGTCCATTAAACAACTGAAACTGTGTGCGAAAATCCACTGAGATACAAGGAGAGAGGCATGGAATTAGGAATGTTTGTATTATTCATTGGCAGCCAAAATCCAATGCAGACGTCTTCTGATCATTAAATGAAAAGTATCTCCAGCAAAGTACTGTAATTGCCTCACAAAAATTATCTGCCTCCCCATCCCCCTCTTTCATGATCTAAACACAAGTGCACAGAACCAATTCCAGTCACATGGTAACGGCTTTGATTATGAACAATATGTTTCTTGATGTTTCTCGGGAGAGATGGTAGCTCAGAGGGAAAAGAGTTCAATGTGTGAGCTTGTCTGCCAGAATGAACCGCTTTCAAGCCAGCCACCTCTGCCTGTCATCTTCCCTCAGACACAGAGAGAAGCTGTCTGTCATCTTCCCTCAGACATAGGGAGAAGCAGAATTACTGGGGCACTCAAATGCACATGCCAGAAATTGGGCCAGTGCTCAGTAGTGACACTATTTGTGATTTGCATATGAATATGCTGAATGAAAAAAAAAAATGGAAAAAAAACTAGACCAGTATTCCCTTTAATTTCACAATATCTGACTTGGCCCCTCTGGGGCCTAAGTGAAATGATCAATGTCCAAAATTAAACAGTAATTGCCAGCCCCATAATGAAAATGGACCCCTAATAGATATTTTTCATCAGCGGAACCTGCAGTGCAGGATGCAATTACCTGGAGTGTTTACAAGCCATTTCAGCACCATTTTTTGCATTTCCAGGCATCAAGGCTAAGGTCATTATTTAACGGAATGAGTTTTAGGTGGAAAAATATCCACATTGATGTCTGAATCACACAAAATTGTATTATTCAGTTCATCAGTGTAGATGGAGACATTGCCAGCACATTGAAATTATAACCTTTGCAAGAGAAATACCACTCAATTTGAGAATAAATATATCTTTGCCTTGTTGTCTTTATTAGGTTTGGTTTGAAACTGTAATGTTAATTAGCTTTTTTTTTTAATAGTTTCCATTTGACTCTAGGAAAATATGATGATTATGAATACTTATTTAGAAGTGGCAAATTTCTTGCACATGCATATAAATTCAAAAGAAAATGTTAATTTGCTCCATGTTCAGTGCTGCTGCAAATCAATGTGACCTTAAAACTGAGAGAAAGGGTCAAACTGCTATGTCATTTGTGACTGGAAGGCTCAGTATAAGGGCATTCATTATCCCAGAGTGGTTTGCCATTACTCCATATGGGAGTTGCATATATTACATATGAAATTCAGTGGTATTCCTCTTTAACACAGAGTGAGGAAAAAACTGCAAGGGTATGCGCCCAGAGTTACATCCATGGAGATTATCCCCATTAAATGTCAAAGACACTTCATATTCAGTGACAAGTTTTAGCATACAGCATATTCTCTTTTGGCAAGCTGTTCCAAGGACTCAAATGACAGAAAAGATTGGGTTTGAAGAGGCAAACTTTAAAAAATTTTTCATGTGTTTTGCTTAGAAAAAGCATGACTATATACACATATAAAAACCTTTGTAGAAATAACCACAAATAATGTCTTAAATACAAATATGCACATGAGCAGTGGCTTTAAAATGCTAACCAGTCAGACGCCTGATGGTATAAGATGAGAAATTACATTTTAGAGAAAGAAATGTACATTTTCTTTATTTTTCTTTATTTTATTTTTTTTACTTCAGAATCTCTAAATCTGACCAGTCAACATTTCGCAACCCAATGACAGGGATAAATGCAAATTTTGCAAAATGGAAACTTTTTATTTTCAAAAAGCAACAGATTACACAGTTAACTTTCAGCAAATGCAATCCTAACTGAAACTGTACTCACATTCGGGACTTCAAAATGAAAAGACTCACATACTTACACACAATCTATCTATAATATACAAAAAGAATACATAATAAATATTAAAATGGCCACAAGAGAAAAAAGTAAGTCACTGAAAACAATCAGTAGAGAGCAAATGTAGGGAAAGTAGAAACAAGACGGTGTGCCTTAAATGTCTCTCTTTTTTTTTTTTTTTTTACATTTTTTACAAATTGTGCAAGATTTCATACTAAGGCTCTGGTCTTGAAGTGACTGTTGTCTGATCCACACACACACACACACACAGAAACACACACAGAATCACACACTCTCCCTGTGCTCTGAGCACTCTGTGGGGTGTAGCAAACCATTGCAGAATAAAAATGGGCTGCTCAGTGTATGGCCTGTGATGCACATGGGAGTGGACCAGCTTTTAAAAATGAACATGCACTTCACGCTAATGTGAAAAATAGGAAGAAGAAAAGAAAAAACTCCCCTTGCACCTAAAGGGGGAAAAAAAGAAAAAAAGAAGAAGAAGAAGAAAACTTTTCAGGAGTGATTGAAAAATAAACCCCAGAAACATGACGATATCATAACCATTAAGGCAAGAACACCCGGAGTGGCATCAGCAATACTGTAACAATGTGATAGTGTTTAGGTACATGAATATGATGAAACATTTAACTACTTCTTCAATGTCTTTTTTAAGCACAAGGTTGTTTTCAAAAGCAACTTTTTTTTAAAATTCCAAACATCACTTCATCTTTTTTTTCCTCTGTTTTTTTTTTTGGTTTTTTTTTTGGGTTTTTTTGTAAAATGTGTTAGGAAAATAACAATGCCAGACACTAGGGACATATGGATAAAACTACAAGAAATCCTTTCTAGATTTTAAGTTGCAACTTCAAAACCACACATTGTAAATCCCCCATCATTAAGCCCCCTGCCCGGTAAATGAAAGAGATATCACTTACATTAAAACCATTTTATCCTCTTGTGATGGTGTAATCCAACAGTTTTTGCTCTACTTACAGCGGTTGTGTAGTCTGTTGCAAATTAAAGCATTCATTGTTTAGTTTGGAGGGAGAGGGGGGGAGAAGGAAAAAACAACAAAAAAGTTGTCCTTGCAATGCAACTGTCGACCCCCCCCCAAAAAAGCATCTTTACATCTTCTTTTTAGTGCAACTCTTAAAATGTAAAACATTTCCAGTGATTCCTTGAGAGGTATCATTTCTTTGTTTTGTGTTATTATTTTTTTTCTTTTTCTTTTCATACTTACGTATTTCACACCTCACAGAATAACGTGTCTTCAAAATATCCCAAGCAAGACGTCTTGTTTTCACTGTTTTGTCAAATCGCTCTCTCTTTTTTTTTCTTTCAACTTTTTGCATCTCTGCATTGGCATGGCCTTCCACAATGTCTGTTTACTAGAACATAAACACAGGAGGTGATCCATTCCCCCTGCGTTATTCCCATTCCCTTCAGCCTCCGTGTGTGATACGATTTAGATTCAATCGCCCCAGCACAGCCACGTGATTGGCAGTCCACCTTCAACCTCTGTAAAGAAGGGCCAGGAGAAGGAGGAACAGGAGGAAACTGGAGGATGAAGAGAAGGGAGATAGAAAGAGAGAGTACGCTGTACAATGGGAGCAAACCCAGATCAAGATCAATCAGGGCAATAGAGACATAGATGAGAAAAAAACCCTCATATAACACAGTAGGGTTCCCTTGGTAACCTGGATTTTCTGCAGTAGAGGAGTGTGGTGCTGAAGCAACGCCGAAGCTCTCTGTTAGAGAAGATGCAGATGAAAGGATTGACCCCAGCCTGGGCAAAGCTCATCCACACGGCTGCTGTCAGGTAGCCTCCAGGGACAACGGGGCCCCTTGCAAACACCCGCCAGTAGCAGGCAACCAGGTAGGGCCCCCACAGTGCCAGGAAGAAAAACGTCATGATGTAGAACATCCTACTAATCCTCTTCTCGGTTTTGAATTCATCCAATACCAGTAGACGCCTGCGGCCCGCTGCATTGCTGTTCTGCCGGATGCCCAGCAAAGTAGGTGGGGTGGGGCCTCTTCCAAATCCAGCCAGCCAATTAGCTGCCGCTTGCCCGCTAGCACCTGGGCCGTGGAAGGTCCAGTTCTGGCTGACAGCAGGCACGAACTGGACGGGCTTCATCTTTCGACGGTCGTGGACGAAAAAGATGAGCTTGAGGTAAACCAGTTGTGTGGCCAGGAGGATGAGCGCCAGCAGAAGCATGAAGCCCAGCGAATCATTTGCCCTGAAGGAACGGTGCTGGAATGTGCACTGGTCCTCCTCCCGGATAAAAGAGTACGTCCCTACATCTAGCACCGGAGGGAACGCCATAGCCACAGACAACGTCCACACCATGCAGATGACAGCCAAACACGTCCAGAAAGTCAGCCTCTTGGTGTAGAAACGGTGGTGCGCGATGGCCAGGTAACGGGTGACACTGACACAGAACAGCATGAAAGCCGTGTGGAAACAGGAGAGCACACCCAGGAAGGCGATCACTTTGCAGGTCAACGTGCCGTAGGTCCAGGCAGACCCATTCTTGACTGAGGTGAAGACAAAAGGGAAGCAGATGGCGGAGCGCAGGATGTCAGAGGCGCACAGGTCCAACAGGAAATAGTAGGGCGCTCGGTGCAGGCTCTTGTCTTTGACCAGCAGGATGGAGATCAGGAGGTTTCCGACCACACCGACTCCAATGATAAAACCCAGAGAGGTCAGTTTGAGGAACGTGGTGAGAGGAGAGACATTCTGCAAGATGTTGTGGTCCCCTGCATGGCTATAGTTCGCCATAGATGGAGGAGGGATCATAAAGATAGCGGAATAGCTTCAGCCAAGTATCATGATCTAGAGGTGGCAGGGGGAGGCGTTAGATCCATTTGGCGGTGTGCTTTGAAGAGGTTTCCAGGCGTATAGGCAACCTCTCCTCTAAGGCATCCTTTGTTCCTTTGTCTCATCACACCTAAAAAAAAAAAATCCCTGAAAAATACGTTCATCCCATCAACATTCAGTCCCATACAAGAGTTAAATTACACCTGTACCATTTATACTCCCATGAACATAATTTTCCTTTGCCCTGACGATTATTTAATGATTTACTTTTTAGCATTTTGAGTGGCTCAGTGCAGAACTCTGCCTCAGCCTGAATACTTTGTCTACTGAGAATCACACAGACAGTAAGCGAGCTCGATCCGACTAAAGCATCAATGCGTTAGACTAACAGAATATTCTTTCACGTCGCTTCCTGAACAAAAGCAGCACAAAGCCAAGAAAGCACAGTTGAGGCTTCATTAACAAACGACTGAGTTTTCTTCTTTTTTTCTGTCGTCTGTCGGAAATAAACGAGTGGCAAACACACACACACACGCAAACAGATCTAGGCTTGGATTTTTTTTTTCTTTTTTTACATTTTCAGCGCACTGTGAAACATTAAGACAAATGCAGTCCAAAAATAAGCTCTTCTTGATCACACCCTACAGAAGAGAGGAAGGCTCCCTGGATCGGTGGATGCCTCGAATAAACTCACCCCAACCCTTTATGCGTTGTGGTAAATCGACTGGTAAAGGGTGCATACAGTACGCGATAAAGCGCCCCCCCCCCCCCCTCCCTTTTTTTTCTTTCTTGTCTGACTAAAGGTTAACTGGATTAACGGGTCTAACGTTAATAAGCGGTGTTCTCATTAGGGCTTCTATGGAGCCAGCCTCCATTTTTTCCCCCAGATCATCCTTTATGTTACTAATTACAAAGAGTTAAGCGAACATAACGCGTAACACCCGCTCTGTGAGCCACATCGGCGTAATTCTTTTTGCAATGCGCGGATGCGATAATCAGTAGGGCTGGGTTGAAAAAAGGATGGGTAAAATGGCACTAACAAAGCCCGTTGGTAAAAAAAAAATATTATGGCGAGCTCAATTCCATATGTATATATATATTTGGTGGGGGAAAAATTGCATAACATATGCTCCATTTCGTTAATAAGTACGCTTGTGTCTACTTACGCATTTAAATGTGTCCTCCGTGAGTCGAGTGGTCTCTCTCTTTTTAAATGCGCGTTTGAATCCGATAGAATTTAGTTAAACACGGAGCAGAATTAAATAATCGCCTTTGCGTCCCAGTCGGCCGGATGAAGCACAACGGTGTAGCGGATCCGCATGTCCATTATACTAGAATAATTTCCAAGTCTCCGCTATGGTTTGGCTGGAATCGCATCCACCACACAAGACAAGGCCAAAAGAGAAAAAAAAGATGAGAGAACGAGAGAGACAGTCGACCATAAGATCAACCAAAACCCTACCTGTTGACAATCCAATTTCGTGTCCCTCCTGATCGCTATTTACATTGCACAAATCGTGCTTTTCGCCGTTTTAAAAAGCCTGCTTTGTTGCCTGCCCCCTTTTTTTCTGCCTCCACCGTGAATATCCTACAGTAAACGGAACCCACTGCGCATGCGCCCTGCATCCCCTATTTGTGATCCAAGACGCGTCTTGTCTCTTGTTGCAGCAGCGGCGGCGGCGGTTAACAGCGTCTCTCTCTCACGGTAACATCTGCTCAGCGGTGCCTGCTGCTGCTGCTGGCCGGTAACGCGTTACAGCCACAGCTACCCCCCCTCCTCTCCTCTCCCCTCCCCCGCCAGGCGGGTTCCCCTGGTAACGCGCAGAGTAACGGATCGTCAAGTGTCTACTAAACTAGATTCTTTTTTTAAGGATTAATTCACATCAGCTTCTTTAGAATAAAACGTGTTTTTTACGTAAAAAAATAATAAAATGCACCAGGGTTTTTTTTTCTTTTTTGTTTTTAATTCTTATTATTTTAATTTCAACCCAATTTGACCCTTTTCTGGATTCAGACCACAGCATTGCTTGATCCTGTTTGCAGACACAGTGCAGCTTTGCAGTGGTCGTCATCCTCACTGAGGGAGCATGATAAATTCATAGGATATTTGATTTCTCAACCATGTATGGGGACATGTGATGCCATGAGAAGTCTTACAACTGAATATTGTGCACAGCTGGAGACTTACATACTTGCATGCTTCAAACATACAAAAATCCTTGGTGTTGGAATCATGAATGAATAATTACCATAACATAAAGGAAGCATGTTGCTATTGGTAACTGATACAAACTCTGTACAATAGGGATATCTGTGGAGTGGGGGGAGTTTTTAACCCTTTATGGAGCAGTCACATTTCCTTTAAACCACACATCACACGTGTGGTAACTTATCTACCATTACTACATGGACATATTTAGATTAAGCTACAGGCAAAGTTTACTTCTTGCCTTTAAAAGAAATTAATGACATTTGCTAAAGGGCATTCATTTTTATAAGGTCCCATTTCACTGCATAATAAACTAATTTAATAACCTAATAATTTAAACTGTTGGCTGTATACGGTGGTAAAGCTAGTTTACATCACTAGTTTATTCCAAAATGAATTTAATATATATATACACACATAATGCTATATATTATTATAAGAGGTGTCATGGTGGTTAGCATTGTCACAACAAGAAGGTCCTGGGTAGAAAATGGACTGATGGTGTGACATACTACATAAACAATCAGCCTCATTTTATTTATAGTGTACATATCTTCATATATGAAAATTAAGGGGCAGTTTTCAACAGCATGCCACAGTTTTTCTTCATGATAAAGAAATCTGTCAGCATGACTCTTTGGACTTCCATTGTTACTGTTGACCCACTAAAATTTCTATAGTACATTTAATTACTTGGTGTCACATGGAAGGTCATTTGGGAGTTTTCTACAAGTAGGAAAAGCTGTAAAACTTCTAAAAATACAAATATAAGTCCAAAATCTATGAAGATTGAAGCCTTTGCTGGGCCAACTCTGCTCCCCTGGGCCTTGTATTTAACATCCCTGCACTAAACTTTCAACACACTTCAAATATATGTTACAGCATGGAGTGACAGGCACGCCAGAGCAGTAATACAGGCTGCAGACGACAGATTGCAATGTTTACTCTCCGATCTGCTAACCGGTTCATTTAGTGGAGGATCTGTTCAACCTGAATGCAATGAAGCACCGTCTCCACACACGAACATAAGTTGTTAAGTGTCGCGTTTATTCTACATGTTTAATTAGCAACAGTGACAAAACTGCAAAACACACTCCAATCATGTGACACTGCGCTTCCAACAGTGACAGTCACTATAAGCGCAACGCGTCAGGAAATCGCCTCGACAGATGGAAAATATGCGCGAAAATGTACATAGTGTGGGCATCTTAGGGAGCCTGCTACAGCTGCAGAAGTCTGTTCATAGGGAAGGCAACAGTGTTTTTGCTCATTAATAATAATCATGTCAGCAGTGCAACGAGCAACAGTTCCTGTTTGCTTCCTGGATGTTACGCTCCACCTTCTTCAACTCCGCGTGGTCCTCGTTGAACTTTCCGCATTAATCCCAGTAAGGCACGTTTCTTATCAGTCTTTAAGACACAAAGCCTGTGCCACAAAAGTCCACGAGTGATCACGCAAAATTGGTATTATAATGTGGTGGTTGGTAGCAGGTAGCAGCTGGAGAATCCCGTCTCGTCAGCGTCACAGCTGTCCGTTCCGCCTCCGCGCGTACCAGCCGAGGCAGGCACAGAAACCCACCACCGTGAGGATGGTGCACAGCAGCAGGGCCAGACCGTCCCCGGCATCGTAAGCCTCTGCCGGGGGGATCAGGGAGAAAAACAACAGCCCGACCATCAACGCGGCGCTTGGAAGTTCAAGTTTGGGAGCCATGTTTCGCTTTTTCCGCGGTTGCAGTTTACTTTCCGGAAGCGGGAGTGCCTGCGTCAAAGTCAGATGACAGATTCGGAGCGGCCGGACTTCCTGGTGCGCTCAGCCAATTGCAGAACTGCTTAAACTTAGGCTGATGTTCCCTCCCCACTTCCTCATACCCGCGGAGATTCATGCATTTGCACAAAAACATGATTCCAAAACTCGTTTTTTCTTTCTTCCTCTCTCTGTCAGAGAGGCAAACAGATCCCGAATTCTAAAACTCTCATAGTTATGCTGTAATTAGTGAATTTGCGACATTGTTCTCCTTATTAGTGATGATTAGGCTAACAGGTTGTCAGAAACAAAGTACCTTAGATCAATCTGAGGCTTGTTATTCTTCTTGAAGACAAGACACAAGCACATTGGATATCCATGCATGCTGATCATGGGAAAAACAAAACAATCCCACTGGAATCACATACAGAGAATTTAAACTTTCCTCATCCGTTTTCACTTTTTCACTCTGGGCTTCAAAAAATATTCCACACTTATCTCCAAGTCCAGCCTGGCTGCTTGATTTGCCTCACTACTCCCCCGATCTCCCTGAACATGTGAAATTGCTTCATATCGGCCGTGTTGCGGTGACTAAACAAGCCAGCATCTCAGCTCATGCTACAAATTGTTTGGCTTGTAAGAACCGTTGGAGGGGGGTGGGGGGTTACAGGGTCCATAACCGTCTGTGTGTGCTCTCCCGAGGCACTCTGCCTGTAATTTAATTAGCGCACAGGAGCCAAAGTAAAATATTGACCTTGTAAGGCTGCCATACCTCTGTACCTGCTGGTATCTGAGTGAAGAGATGAATGGGCACAAGTTCCCCTCGGTGCACTCTTCTTGCTTTCACATTGCACGCTCTCTCACCTGCTCCTGCTGTCTGTTTGGCAGTCTGTTTCGCACACACGCATACAAACTTTGTGAGTCCTGTCTGATCTCTGCCGCTGCCTTCAGCAGACCACACGGCAATTAAAAGTTACAGATTCACATCTGAATCTGCTGTTCGTTTGCTCATTCCTCTAACACATATGATCTATGTTGAGTAGACGCAGTTCTTTCCCCTGGATTCCACTGATAATTGATCGATAGGAGGGTTACAAAATATCCAGAAATGAGTGTTCAACTAACGAGCTACAACAAAATCTCCCTTGTATGGTTTGCATTGCAACGCACTGGTCAGAAACAGGAGGCCCTTAAAGTCTTTTTTTGTTTTCTTTTGTACAGCACTTTGTGATCAATATCTTGAAAGGTGCTATACAAATGAAGTTTCACTTACTTAAATATTGTAATAGTTAAAAAGCATGGATAAGATAGATGTCTCGATCTAGTTCAGTGCACACAGTCACAATCATTTATAATCTGTTGACTTGACAGTTGTCCAGATCACGATAGCCAAACCTTTCAGCAATCACACCCTGTGTAAGCCACAGGATGTGATTGCTGAAAAGTTTGGCCTTGTGCAGAGTGCTGTACCTAAGCATATTAATCAAAATGTGACTGGAAGGGAAAAGTGTGGCAGGAAAAGGTGCACACGCATCAGGGATTTGGCGCAGCCTTGAGAAAAGTTGATTCAAAAACTTGGGGGAGCTTCACAAAGTAGGGAAGACATGCATCTATGGGAAAGGGGTTACAGCTGTCGCATTCCTAATCAAACCACCCCGAACCAGCGACGACATCAGAAAGTAAATGACATAAAAGTAAACACTGCAATTTGAAAATCTGGAGGAAGAGAGGAGAGACACAGAATCCAAGGGTTTTGAGGTCCAGTGTGAAGTTCCTGCAGTCTATGCTGATTTAGGTCACCTTGTCATCTGCTGGTGTTGGTGGCGGTTTGTCCACTGTGGTTTATCAAGTCCAGACTTCAGCTTTCTACCAGGAGATTGCAGAGCACTTCGTACTGCTATTGGCTCACGCGCTTTATGGAGATGTTAATTTCCATTTCCAGCTGGGCTTCCTTCCCACATTACCAACACTACCACCTCATCATCTTATCTTATTGATTGGCCAGCCAACTTGTCTGATGTTAATCCCACTGGAAATCTATAAGCTGCTGTAAAGAGGAAGAAACACTCAACCCAAAAATGTGGATGGGCTAAAAGCTGCTGTGCTACAAGCTAATCACCTCCATACCACACTCCACTGATGATGAACATGATTTCCAGAAGTTAGACATCTCTGTTGTAAATCCTTCTTCACTGATCTCGGAACTTTGCATGTAATAACTATAGAATGTATAAATTTTGAATACAGTCAGAAAAAACTTTTATAACAATGCTGTTGATTTTGTGTCTTGTATCAACATAGGCTGGGCAATGCAGTGCTGGTCAGCTTTCGTGGTGCTGATTGCAACACATTTTAATCCTGCAACTTTAGTTATTGAACTTCTTGTTATTCTTGGTCTTACTATTGCTAGTATTGGTCTTAGACTACGTCCACATGTACACGGATATTTTTGAAAACGCAGCTTTTTCTATGTGTTTGGGCCTTTCGTCCACACAGAACACGGCTTTTTTGATCACTAATAAACTGAGATTTTCAAAAACTCAGTTTTTGCATTTACGTGTGGACGAGGTAAAGGAGATTTAGTCACGCAATGTCAAAGGTGTGTGCCTGTTTTGAGGTCATGCTGTGCTGATGTTACTGTTTGCATGAGGGGAATTTCTACAATGGCGGACATAGACAAAATATTTGTGCTGTTAATCTTACTATCTGCAGTTTTTACACACTCATGTATACACACACAGTTACTGTCCCTCCATTTAGAAAGAAAGAGGCGTCCGACTGAACTTTGGATGTGACTTCTACATTCAGCGCAGACACTAACAACCCAAATCCCGATGCAAATGTCGACATCGGTTTTGAATAAATGTAATTTTTTCAAATTAAATTTATGCATGCTGTATGCATTTTGTCCAATCCTAGGTTGTGAGTCTACACCAGCCATATCTCACAGCGCTATGACTTATGATTATGAATCATTTACACTAATGCAAAATTTTAATTTTTTTTAATTGAATAAACTCTGGCCAAGGGAGCCAGTGAGACAAAATCCAAAATACTGTCTTTAGTTATTAACACTTGAAATGATGAAGGCACTTGAAAAGTAACACAAAATTAGTTGCCTTTCCCAAAAAACACAAAAAACTTTTGAGAAGTACTTCAGGTTTTGTGAGTGTACAAAACCCTGTTTATGCTTTCAAAATCCAAAATACGGTCTTTTATTATTAACATTTGAAAATGATGAAGTAAACAGTAGGGGTGCAACGATACACAAAATTCACGGTTCGGTTCGATACTTTGGTGTCACGGTTCGATATTTTTTCGATACAAAAAAAATGTTCATGCCTTTTTAATTTGTCATTTATTAAAATTATAAATATATATTTTAACTCAAAAGTACAGTTTTTAAATTTAACCCTAACCCTTGTGCGCGTTTTTTATTTTGACAGCAAATGCGCACCTGCGGACCACTTATGTGCAGCCCTGGTTATTTAGCTCATCATATTGAAGCCACAGAAATTATTTTGTCCATGAAACCATAAAGCTGCACTTTCTTTTTGCCTTATAGTCTGATTTGTCATAACTTCTCCGTTTTGTGGTAAGCTTTTCTTTGGCTGTCACTTCTTCACCCTGACCTGTCTTATTTGGCTCAGCAGAACTGAAATATAAATCCTGCTGCTTTTACACACGCACTCACATAAGCTCAGCGATTCTCTGCGCGATCAACCTCTCACATGTTTAAGCTTGCTGCGGGAGATTTCACTTGTCATGTTTGCATAGTAAGCTAACAATTAATAAGACGATGTCAGAGGAATTGGTGCACAAATTATCATCACTCACAGATCAGTGCTGTCGCTCTCTATACACAGTTCGCAAGATTGCAAAGTGAAAGCAAAAAAACAAGCGCAAATTCAAACGCGATTTCAATATGTCACATATTGACAGTGGCTCACCGATGCCAATGACATAATTACCCAGCTACATTTCTGAAAGAATGCAAAAGCATTGACATATATTTTTCCTTCCTACAATAGCCCGACGGGCAGAGTAGCCCGTCTGAAAAAAATCGCTAGCCCCAGGACGTCGGGCTAGCGATATTGCAAGCCCTGTATCTGATTGAGGAATCACTCATCTTTGGAAAAGAGAGTTTATTACAGAGAAATGTCTCTTTCCAAAATAAAAGCTATACTATCCGCTTCTTCTGGGCTATATTCTCAGCAGCATAAGGAGAATCATGTGCTAACAGCTGTCTAAATGACTCGGCTAAAGTTAGTAGCATGCTTGCTTTTTTTTGTCTGCTTCCACTTGTCTTTGCACTAGGATGATGTCGGCGTAAATGTGCAGTCATATTCGTTGTGTTCCCACTAGTGCTTTCAGGTTAATCTCGTTGAAATGACCTTAACGCCACAACACGGCAAATCTCCGTTAACGAGCTACCGCCGATCGCCCCGTGCATGGGGCTAGACGGCCAACACGTTAACGAGCTAACTGTACTAACACACTAGTTCCCACCCATGTAATTGAGCATTGCATGGCACATCCAACATACTGTTTTACTTTAGTCCATGACTCGCTTACCTTCAGGGTCATACGTCACATGAAAACCAAAATAATTCCAAACGCCAGATCTGAATGAGGGTGGGGGAGGTCCATGTTGCAACTTCTGTCTTGCTAGCTTGCCCTGCGCTCTTCCTTCTGACTATGCTGTCTGTGTTGAGCGCTCAGTGGATCTGCGCTCGACAGTGCAGCCTAGGCGGAGTAGTCGAACGCAGATTCACTGAGCGCTCAACACAGACAGCATCGTCAGAAGGAAAGTTGATAAAATAAATTACAAATGTTGTATTGTTCGATACATATGCATACCGAACCGAAAGCACTGTATCGAACGGTTCAATATCGATACGAATATCGTTGCACCCCTAGTAAACAGGCTTCTAGACTTCTGATTGGCCAACATTTCTACACGGTTAGGATGTGGCATGTTCTTGACAGCATTTGACTTTGTTTTTTGCATTTACATGTGGACAGAGATATTTTTTCAAAACTTGACATGTGGACAGGATTTTTTTTTTTAACAAAAACTGGAAAACTCAGTTTTCAAAAATTCCAGTGTACGTCTGGATGTAGCCTTAAAGTGATGATTGTCACAACAGCTTGTGCTGCTTAAAAAGCTGAAGAGAATTGATTTTTATCAATTCATTAATTGATTGATTACTTTTTATTTTCTAATACACTTTGATATTTTATATTTATAACATTTAGGCTACTTATTTATAACCCCTTTGTCTGTTTTGGTTATGGCGAGACATTCTAGCTCTGAGGACATGTCTGCTATAACACAAGAAATCAGGCTCACTGTAGTTTATAGTGTTCAGGCTTTATTGTCTTATTTTCATTGAAACTTGTAAACTATCTGAAAGTTCAAGGATTTAGAAACGACAACCCTCAAAAATATGATGGATTTGAACAACTCAGAGGTTTTTAAAGGAGATGAACTTGCAGCTATTGTTCACTTGTTTAAAATGTGGTCGCGCGTCTATTTCACATAATAAAAACTCCAGGTGCAAGAAAAAAAAAAGACAGGAAAGTGTCAGAAATCAACTGATGGCAAAACTGAAGGTTTGTAGGACAGCAGGACACGGGACTCTAGATGCATTAGTGGAAACTGGATCAAGTGTTCTCTTTTAGGAAAGAAAACAAGGCCATGGTTTTAGGTGAGCCCAGCACAGCAGCAGTTCAATTATCTCTGACAAAACAGCAATATTTAATGTTGTGGGAATAATCACGATAATAATCACAACAAGCAGTTTATGCCTGCTTGACCATGAGTTTATTCTTAGGAGAGAAAAGCTAGTTAACACAGGTTACAAATATTAGAAATTAGTCCCTCTAGAATTTTGTTTGAATTTTTCAAAAATTGATATATAAGCAGCTCTCGCTCAGTGCTGCTTTTACAAGCTAAGCTTGTGTGTATCTTTACAGACTTTGTTATTAGCAACCTTTCACAAAAGCACAGTTTATTCCAATTTCTTTAGTCAAATCTACTAAAAATGCCAAAGCTAGCACAGTTCAAAAGACATAAAATTATATTTTTGCACCTACAAGGTGATTTCCAAGGAGCTATTAGCTAAAAAAAACTCATGCATATTCTTAGAGTATTTAAAAGTAGAATGGGAGGGAGAGCCTTCAGTTTTCAGGCCCCTCTTCTGTGGAACCAGCTTCCAGACAGACACTATCTCTACTTTCAAGATTAGGCTTAAAACTTTCCTTTTTGCTAAAGCATATAGTTAGGGCTGGACCAGGTGACCCTGAATCCTCCCTTAGTTATGCTGCAATAGACGTAGGCTGCCGGGGGATTCCCATGATGCATTGAGTTTTTCCTTTCCAGTCACCTTTCTCACTCACTATGTGTTAATAGTCTAGCATTGAATCATACCTGTTATTAATCTCTGTCTCTCTTCCACAGCATGTTTTTCATCCTGTTTTCCTTCTCTCACCCCAATCGGTCGCAGCAGATGGCCCCGCCCCTCCCTGAGCCTGGTTCTGCCAGAGGTTTCTTCCTGTTAAAAGGGAGTTTTTCCTTCCCACTGTCGCCAAAGTGCTTGCTCATAGGGGGTCATATGATTGTTGGGTTTTTCTCTGTATGTATTATTGTACGATCTACTGTGCAATATAAAGCGCCTTGAGGTGACTGTTGTTGTGATTTGGTGCTATATAAATGAAATTGAATTGAACTGAATTGATATTCCAGCATGGTGTGCAGTGTGCCCTTTAAAAAAAAAACAGTAGAAAGTCGATAATATGTATGAGAAGGTAACGAATAATAGATATTATAATTCTTATATACACCAGCATCATTTCCTAAATGTTGCCAATACAAGCGAAGGCAGTTGAATTCTAATCATAGTTAAAAGATGATAAAAGACATTTTATGAAAGTTTGACCTTATTTGAAAAAGAGGTCAAAAGTAATGTGATATTTAAAATCCAAATATTCATTGTATCATTCCATATGATTATATGTTGCCAATGGCAGTAAGAAACATAGTTTTAAATTCTTTATATCTTAAAATCAATCTATTAATCTCGAAGGAGAGGTCAAATGGTCACATATGACATATTTTAAATCTTTATACGGCCTTTCATTAACATCTGTAATAAATCTGTAATGTTGCATATTTATGTTTTCTTTCAACATTATTTAATCAAGAATTTTCGCTCTGCCAGTATTTCCTCTTTGTCATGTTCCAGTTTAACTGATCACCTCAGTTATGTCTTGTGTTTTTACTTTGTCCGCTGTGCTGAAAAGGACAGCTTTTAGAGTCCTTGGGTTTAGCAAAGCGTCATCCATTCTCAATTACTTTCCACAACAATGAAGACGGAGTTCCACCTTTACCAAACAGCACAAAAACATCTCACCCTGATGATTAATTATGTTCTGAAATGGGTTTTCTCAGAAAACACTGAAAAGCTGACCCTTCAAAGCTTCTGAAGTGGTTCAGTGCATCATCCATAATGAATTGTACTGTGAGGGACATGACAAATGGATTTTCCTGTGTCTTTTGTGGTAGTGTTCGACATGTTGAAATGTGTAAGAGGGCTTGAATCAACACCCAAAAAAGAAAGAAAGGGCAGCTTGGTTCTGCATAACATAGTGTTGAACCAAAATGACTCATGCACTGCTAGGGGCGTGGGATGAGCTGAAACACATCGCAGACCTGCAAAAAGAAGAATGACGCAGTGTAATTATCTATTCATATTGGAGGCTGAGAGGGAGTCTGAGGGTGGATGTTTGGCAATCACGCATCTCAGTGTTACGCTGACAGTTGTATAATGCTTGAAAGGATAATCAATTCATCCTAGCATTGTTGCTTTGTTTTAGCAGTTACTCCAAACTAGCTGGAGATAATTCATCTCAGTGAATATTAAGACATCTTTAGAGTAATGCTATCACGTAATACGCAGTTATTTTCCTTCTCGAGTGATATTGGAGAACTGCCAAAAGCACATTAAAAACTCAAAAAGAAAAATGTTGTAAGAAATTCTGTTGTATTTGGATCATATTTAACTTGAATCTGTCACTGTTAAGCGAATGAAAGTAAAGTATTAGGTGCCAAACGAGCTCTGAATGAAGAAGGGAACAAAGCAATGCCCTCAACCAGGGAAAAGTAACTTAAAATGCTTTTAAAAGCAATCTGCCTCTTCTCATATATGTAAATGTGTCACAGTTGGACCAATATTAAACAAAGATATCCCAAATAACTGCAAAGTGCAGTTTTTAAATTTGCCTGGCTCTGTGTGAAAAAGTAATTGCCTCCATTTTTTTTGTCAGATCATTTCATAAAAGGAAGATCATACCACGAATCAAACATAGTGGTGGCAGTGTGATGGTCTGGGGCTGCTGTTTTGCATTTTTTTTATTGAGTCAGGTTATCTTTTTCTACTAATATACCGGTATTTGTTTGATGATCTGAAACATGTATGACAAATCTGAAAAAAAAAAAAAAAAAGAAAGAAATGAGGAAGGGAGCAAATATTTTTCACAGCACCACAGGTATATAGGAAAGAAATGGTGAGTGACTGCTGTGGCTGATTCATCAATAAAATTTGAACTCTCTTCTTTAAGTTTTAATGTAATTTATAATTTCTAAATAAACTTAAGAGTAGGTCTCCAGGTTTCTAGAAAAACATTTCAAAGCTCTTTCAAAGTTACTGCATTTTGTCGTTTGTGAAGGTGATGCCAGACTGCTTCAATAACACTTAGCTCTAGGTCTGTCACGGCCAGCGGGGGAGACCGTGTGGCGAGTGTGCGTGGTGGACCCAGGCGCAAACACAGGCGAGGAGACGGGAGTGAACTTAAACTGAAAGCGAGCCTTTATTTGGGCTGATGCAGAAGGGAGTAGACAAAACATAACAGGGACAGAGACTGCAACTAACCAAAAACCTAAACTGGAAAAACACTAACCTTACTGAAAGGAATAACTATGATCACTGTGAACAGAATGCTGTGCAGATGCATGGAAACTGAACCAAGTGGCGTGACGAAACAGACATGAACATGACCAGCGCAACCTTTGTAACTCAGTTTTAAAACTAATCACATCTATGAGTGCTATCTGGGGATTGCACATACATCTGGCCCTAAATTGCTGTCTAAATACAAACGCCCAGTCCTCTCTCTACCCAGACAGCTCCTCCAGCTCTTCCAGGGGATGCTGAAGTGTCCCCAAGCCAGTTGAAAGACATCTCTTCAGCATGTCACAGGTCAGTATCATGGTCCTGGTACTATCTGCCCTGCTACACTTTTCTTTCTTCCTTTTTCCTAACCCTTTTTCTGACTCTGGCTCTCTTTTATTTTTCTCAGCCAGATGAATCCCTGGAGGTTGTTCCCCTGATCAGCCTTGGGCTGGGCCTTCAGCTGCACACCTGTTTCCTTGCTTCTTGTCAAGTGCTGTGTGAATTTATGGACTGATTATTCCACTCATTCACTGCCAGATGATAGAGCTACGTTGTTGTCAGGCTTGGATTTAGGAAATGAACTATTACTTTGTGCTTGATTGGGTACTTACCTTGATTTCTCATCTCTTCTATTGCTTTGGACCTGCCCACCTGGACAGGACATGTGCTTTGAATTTTGGATTCTGTTTTTGGATTTCCTTCTAAAGGACAGAGACTGATTCCCACAGATACTTACCTGCCTGCTCACTCTCCACTGCACACCCACACACTCTCACATACATTCTGAGTAGTATCACCAAGAAAAGTTTCTTTTTTTAAATCTCAACTTGTTTGCAATAAACATCCTTAACCTTTGCTCACCTCTCGGTCTGGTTTGAGTCCATTAAACTCAGTAAATCATGACAGTCTGCCCCAAGGTCTCCTCCCAGTAGATTTCTTTTATTCTGACTTCAAAATGTACCATCTCTTTATACCACAGTTGAAATTTCACTTAGTTCCTGGTCTAGTGTTTAGATTATTTTAGCATGGCATGTTTTTAAAATACAATCAAAGTAAGCACAAGTAAGCAATTACATATTACCGTAGATCATCAAAAGACTTGGCCTATTCAATGGTTTTCATAACAGTGGTTGTTTCTCAGTATTTTTCCCACAGTTTCTTAAGGAAATGAGCAGAATCGGAACTGGTCTCAGAAGGCTATAGCAGAGGGCAGGGATGTATGTCTTAAGCCTAATAGTAAGAGATGTTACAGCTGAAAAATACAATATACACAGAAAATATTGCTGGCTAGTAATCATTGTTATTTATTACTCAACATCTGAAAATAAGAAACCTCACTGTAATTTACAAAATGATAAAACTAGCAGACAGTGCTGTTTGCATTTTTCACGTATCTGGCGATCAATCTTATGTAATGTGCTTTCTTATTTTTTGTATTAGATTTAAAGGCTAGTGGTTCTGAGAACTATTCATTTTATTAGTATCTGTGTTACTGATGACCATCTCTGGAACAAAGTAGATGCGTGTGGAATAGATGAAGAACAGTGCCGCGCTGATTTATTCAAGGTGAACCAGTTTTCCTTGGGATGCACACCAATGTGTTGCCTGTGTCAAATATGGCTGACAGCTGGGTACATCACAGTTATTCATAGCACGTGTGAGCGTGTGTGTATATGTATGCAAGATTGATAACTCATCACATTTCCTGTCATAGTCTAAATGTCACCTCTGCAGCTTGCAGTGATGAATGCAATCCTGCGGCTGGTTCATCATTTGCTGTGTTCATTTCCATGTAAATGTTTGTCATAGTATTCACACACATACACAGAAGGAACAGTTTAAAGATCGAGAGGTTGAGAATCATCATACAACACTGGTCACTGACATGGCTGTTCAGAACAACAACATTTTGGATACATGCACAGTGATGTCAAAATGAAAGGTTTTTAGAGGACTTTATGCGGTCCCGGGAAAAAGTAATTACACCACACGACTCGGTAGCTTGTAGAATCACCTTTAACAGAAATAACTAAAAGTAATCATTTTCTGGATGACTTTGTCAGTCTTTCAAATATAATATGGCATGCTCTCCTTTACGGTGGGGCTACAGTTCATTGAGGTTTGCTGGTTTTCCCGCCACAGCATTTCAGCAGGGTTGAGGTCTGGACTTTGGGCCATTGCAATTCCTTAAATCTTTTTCTTTTTTGTGCTTTAGATATGCTTAGGGTTATTGTCTTCTTGTAGTTTGAATCGAGCTTTAGCTGAGGTTTTCTGTTTTGTTTAGATTATGCTAAGTAAACCTAACCCATGCTGTCATGTTCTTTTTCAAAATGAACAGATTTGTGGCGACTAGACATAGTAAAGAGACCTCTGGTAAATGCTTAATGTCTTTACTGTAGCCTGTCTCGTATAGCTGATAACTACTTTTCTCTTCTGATCCAAATTGGCAGAGTAAAGTGATGCACATTCCTTTATCGAGGAGGCAAACACAGTGTAGCTACTTCTATCGGTGTGCTCTCACAGAGGACATAGAATACATACTGCTAACTACTGCTAGCACACACGCAGAGCAGAGGGGGCAGTTCCAGCATTGGGCATGCATCACACATATACATTATCCATCAAGCTACCTTCCTAAAGAATAAGACTGCCTTTAACTATAGGCGTTTTCCTGGCAACCCTTCCACACAAGTCACACTTATTCAGTCTTTTTCTAACTGTGTGTGTAATTTAACTGAGACCTGTATTGTCTGAGGTGTATCACATTTTATCTATTTATTTTACATGACTAAGTTACTAAATCAATAGTTCAGTATTTTGTACAGTACAATCATTTGCTTTCTTGCCAAGGTCTGAATGAAAAGACCAAAATCATGCTCAATATGTACAAATATGGAACTTGAACTGGCAAACAGCTCAGCTCACACTGCAACCAGATAACTCCCTGGAGTATCTATCTTTTGGCTGGCGAACTTGTGATACCCTGAAGAAGTAACTGCAGCTGGCCAAAAATATTTTCACTGCACAACATCATCAACTACATTAGGACCAAAATAGTCATAAAAAGATGGTTATCTATAGTTCTTTGCCTTCTTCTTAACAGTACATACACCACCAAATAGTGGGAAGTGCAGCAGCAAGAAACCAGAGCAGGCATCAATTACAACACAAGTGACATGGATAAGTCAATAAATGCATAAAAGAAATACCAGCATCATCCCAAGGCTTGTATATGCACAGTGGACAGATCCACTTTGTTAGCAGCTTGTTCGGGTGAGGGTTGTAGGTGTCTGGAACCTATCCAGCTGTAATAGGGCAGAAGGCGGGTTACACCCTGGACAGCTCACCGGTCATTCTCATTTACTAATTAGTTGTGTAGAAGTACTTTAACTATGCTGACCGCTACTGTGGGCAGAGTTAGCTGATGTTCCATGCAGTTAAGCTTGACTTTGTTATCTTTGTGAACTGGTGCTATGTTATATTTTGAAAGACCTTTAGAATTGCTAGCAGATGATTTTTGCATTAATATCTCAATAACTTCTCAATAACGTCAGGCTTGCTGTTTGCCCACCTTTATCTTCAGACCTTTATCTTCAGACTTCTTGTAGTCTGAAGATTAGACTACAAGATTGTATTTCTGCTCTAGGAATAGCTTTGCTGATTTGCTGACTTTAAATTACCAACTGCATCTGTTTGAACCCTTTGACTTCTTACCCTTGTCTAACATTGGACTCTCTTTCTTTTTGCTTGGTGCACTTTGCAACATTGCCTCGATTCCATTTAAGCTGCCTGGGGAAAGCTACTGATGCCTGCTGGGGGGAAAAATGCTATCTTCTTCCTTTTGTGTTTCAAGCCTTCATTGTTTTGTAGCCTGTAGCAGTCAGAATTGTGCTGTGAAAGTGAGGCTTTAAGGAAACCCATCAAAAAGCAGCAATGGTGTCGTTATTTTCCAGCCATTTAATTGTGCAAACATTTACTCCATAATGACTCCTTAAAGCAAAAAACTTGGTCTACTTTAATAAACACGACTTGTTACAGAAAAAAAGAGGCAACTCACAGGCAAGAAGACAAAGACAGAAAAAGTATATCATCATTATTAGTACGATTTTTCACACAATGCAGAGTAAGCGAGTGGTATTTCCTTGCTAATTAGCAAGTTTACACTCATTTCTTGTGACTGACTGTTGATTGCCTCCAAAAAAGTCCATGAAAATTGTTGGAGATAGAAGGTGTGATCGTGCATACGAAAAAAAAAGTTACGTTTCTTCAATGAGATATGAAAGTGAAAGGAAGTCACATTGATTGGAGTGCCTTACTTTACTTGATTCAGCAAGCAGCTCTAACAAACATTTAGCATTAAAAATAAATGAATGACTCTGTCATTGTTAAGGCATTCAGTAATATTGTTGATCCAATTTGGCTGAGGAGTTTATGAAATGATTAATTTACTTAAATAACACAAAAGAATTTTGACCAACATTTTACAGTACTGTGCAAAACTGTGCATGTATTTATATCTTGCTAGGGAAATGGGACATAGGTGAAGTGATTGAAATGTTCACCCATCAATCCATCCATCCATCCATCCATCCATCAATTTTCCACTATTTGTCTGGGGCCAGGTCACAGCCCAGACCTCAGGCCAAGAGACCTAATCTCCCCAGGGTGTACTGGGTCTACCCCAGAGCCTCGTCCTGGTAGGATATGCCACAAACATGTCATCCATGAGGTTCCTAGAAGATGCGTGAACCACCTCTGCTGGCTCTTTTTGATGTGGAGGACTAGCAGTTCTACTCGGTTCTTCCCAAATCACTGAACTGAATCCATCTCTAATGCTCAAATAATAATCTAAGGTCTAATCAAAGGTCTTAAACCTGAAAACAAAACAAATGGCACAAGGTCCACATAAAGAACAAAAACAGAATAGGAATCTAGATAACAAGCCATATGGAACAAGAAAATACATCTTGAAATAGGACAAAGGGAAAGATAGAATGTCACACAAATATATTACACAAGGACAACCCGAGAAATAGAAAATGCACTTTTAAATGATGGATTTATTTATTAATGAAAAAAGCTTAACAAACTTGTCTGGCCCAATTCTGAAAAGTAATTGACCCCTACACCTAATAACTGGTTGTGCCTTGCTTGGCAACTAGAACTGAGAGCAATTGTATACGATAACTGCTTATGAGTCTTTCACATCACGCTGGAGGAATTCTGGCCCACCCATCTTTGCAGGATTGTTTTCATTCAGACACATTGGAGGGTTTTTGAGCATGAACAAGCATGAAAGGTATGAGATCAGAAGATCAGATTTGGATCTGGACCTTGACCAGGCCACTCCAAAACCTTTATTTTGTGTTTCTCAAGCCATGCAGAGGTGGACTTGCTGGTGTGTTTCGAATCATTGTTCTGTTGCATGACTCAACTGTGAAAGAGCTTTAAGGCACCCGACAATCATGTTTCCATCAATTTCTGCAAGCTATCCAGGTCCTGAAGCGGCAAAGCAGTCAGGATCTTTATACTACTACCATTATGTTGACTGTTGATATATTTTATGTTTATTAAAAACAAGAGGCTTAGTGGGAATCATATTCATATAACATGCAAACTCCACACAGAAAGACCCCAGCCTGATGGTGGAATTGAACTCAGGACCTTCTTGCTGTGAGGTGCTAACCACCATGCCACCATGCTGCCCTGTTTACCTTCTGTATGAATTTTATACCTCATAAGACATTACACATGTGACCCTCTTTTTTTCTCATTTAGAAATATATTTACTTTACATAATCCTGTAAACATGATTAGCTCAGCAGGTATAAGCATTATGATTCATACAATATATCTAAAACAAATTATTATCTACATTTTTTTCTGTTCCTCTTCCATATGGATTTCATCTTGGTGGGACACAAATAGCTGCTTGCAAGAAATCAGAAGGGCAGTCTGGAATAATGTTAGAATGGAGATGGGGAAAATAAACGATTAGGCTGGACCGCACAGCAGGAATATGATTAAATTATAATCGGGGGAATAGAGAAATAATTTAATAGATACTGCACTAAAATTCCAACATGTCTAAGGATGAATTAATGTTGGAAATAGGCCGGCATACATGTTTGCAGATTAAATATTCTATTTTTTGAATGTTTATTGTTACTGTCTGTTTTAGTGATTGCGCCAGTGTCACTCTGTAGGATAAACTAGACCCTCTTCTTGCCTGTTCTCTCGTGGATCATGTCAAATTGCAGCCATAAACAACCCATTAAGTGACATATTTATCTGGGCCAATTCTTCTGGCTCCCTCACCCCAATTACTTTGCTGGTGGAATGTCTATTTTGGACCGCTTCACATTCTTTTACGCTCAAATCAATACTTCTGCAGAACCAGAAAGCTATTCCATGTGTTAGCACTCTCTCTCTCTCTCTCTCTCTGCAGTACTTCACATGGTTTCCTAAATATGTTACATAAGATGAGTCCTTAGCAAGGGTGCATGTAGCAGCACATCTGCTATTTTAAAAGGAGACGAAGAGGAATTCAGTTTCCCTTTTTAATCCTTTGTTTTTAATGAAGAGGTTTGCTGCCAGATGTAACAGAACCTTGCCTATAACAGTATGTCTTCAATGTCATATGTCATTATCATAATCATAAAATGCACTTTTCTGAGTGCAGCCTTGAAGCTTGAAGAGTCCTGCAGCACGTCAGTTCCATTTTCTTATGAAGTTGTACCAGTGCATTTTCTGCAATTGAGCCGTCAGCGTCTGTCAGTCAGGGGAAATTAACGAGTCTGCTGATTGCACTGCTGGTAATTACAGAGTGCAGCTGGCGCAGTGCTGTGTCAAGCCTGGGAGGTATTTTAAGCTTACGTCTGTCCTTTCTCCCAACAGCCAGGTCAAGTAATGCTCTACAGAGGATCAGAGAGGGACTCTAAAATGACCACTGAAAATTCTGAAAGTGTTCAGAGACAATAACCACAAAGTCAAAGGTTCATTTGTTTATCTGTGTCCTCTAGTAGGACACCGAACCTTTACTTGATGGCCTGTACTTTTAAGATCAATTTTTATAATGATGCATGGCTAATACTGGTGTGCAGTTTATCGATCCCTTAAGGTGCTGCTCTTTTTTCTTATCTCTTCTGCTCAGAATGTATAACAGATGAGTCAGTTGTCCCTAGTCCTGAATGTCATGCTCAGCATGAGAATACTAGCATGTGACCAACAGAATTAAAGCAAAAAACAAAAAAGAATAGACGATCTATTGAATTTTGCCAGCTTTACAAAGTATTTTCTTAATAATATATGATGGTTTACATTATTCACAAAAGACATTTGTGCACAGATTATACATCATATTACATATTTTTGTTATTACTGAAGGTAATGTAGTAATCAAAAGGTAGTAATCATTCTTTTAATAAATTCTAGGATTTCTAAAATGACTAGCTGATGTGATTAACTGAAAAAGGTTTAAATGTTTGCACAGAAGTGAGTAAAGCTGTGTGTGGCGAATGACATTGCCACTGTGGCTTTGAACAAGGCTTTCTGCCACAGAAACCACCGAAGGGGACACTGTCCTCAGCAGGTCCATTTATTAGTCAACCCACATGGATTTTCCACATCCCAGATACACACTGGCCAAAAGCCTGTGAAGCTGTAATTGCTGTCGCAGGGGTTTTTACAAAGTACTGACCGTATCATGTGCCCATGGTGTTTGTTTGCAGGCAGCTAGAATTGCATTTACAAGTCAAAAAAACCTTCAAATTTGTATCAGTTTCTGTCGTTGGGGTAAGAAGCATTTTTGTCCTGACATGTAAAAGAATGAAGTGGATGATCAGACATGAGCATAAAAGGAAGTGAACAAGAAAAAACAACAAAAAAAAACAAAGTACTGACTGTTGCTACTGAGAAATTTCCCTTTCAGTTTCTGATTTTTAGTAAACCAAGGTGGGAATTTTAAGTATGTACTTTTACATTGTTAATTATTAGATGTAGGCTTAGAGTGAAAAAAACAACAACATTTTATTCATTTAATATGAAATCTGCAAGTTTAAAATGTAAATGAATCTATTTTCCATAGCATCTGCATCTCACATGCATGAACTAGTAAAGCGCTATACAAATACAGGCCATTTACCATGGCAAGCTACATTGTAGCCACAGCCACCCTGGGGCGCACTGACAGAGGCGAGGCTGCCGGACACTGGCGCCACCGGGCCCTCTGACAGGTCCAGGGGGAAAATGAATGAACAGTCTCTAATTTTTGTGGTAGTTTCATTTCAATGGAGAGAGACATAATAAACTAAAAATCCAGATAAAAATGCATTAGATAAAAGTTATGAAGTGATTTGCATGTCATTGAAATAAGTGAAGTGAAATAAGTATTTGATCCCAAAAAACATGACTTGGTACTTTGTGGCAAGTAGAGCAGTAAGACAGTTGGTCACCAGGTTTGCACACATCTCAGGAGGGATTTTGGCCAACTTCTTTTCACATGAATGCTCTAAATCCTTCAGGTTTCTTGACTTCTGCTTGGCAACTTGAAGCTTCAGCTTTCTTCTCTAGATTTTCTTAGGACTAAGATCTGGAAACTGCCTCTTTTTGTGCTTCTTCTTTAGCCACTCATTTGTTGCGTTGATAGTCTGAGTTTTGTCTTGATGCATGCTCAATCATCCAGGTAAGTAAATCTCCAAAAGTTGATTCTGTTCATCTGGACGTAGTGGCGGAAGGCACTCACATCACTTAGTAATGACAACAATATTATCATCCTTCCGGCAGACAAGGATAGGTGCACAGTATTGCTAAACCAGAAAGACTATCATGAGAAAATTATGTCACTACTCAGTGATGAAAATACTTATGAGCCCCTGAAACAAGACACAGGAAGAGGGTGATAGACTGTCTGAACAAGACAAGGCTATTGACCAGACCTCATACCACAGGCTATACCCAGGGGAGTCTACACCAAGTCTGTATGGTTTACCGAAGATACATAAACAGGGTGCACCTTTAAGACCGATTGTCTGTATGATCAACTTGGTCACCTATAACAGCTCCAAGTTTCTGGCTTCGATCCTCAACCTGCTGGTAGGCAGCTCTGAACACCACATGAAGAACACCCTGGATTTTGTTGAGAAGGTGAGAGATGTCATTATGGAGGCAGATGAAACCACGGTCTCGTACGACGTTACATCTCTCTTCACTTGCATCCCAGTCACGGAAGCGTTGGAGGTAGTCCGTAAGAGATTACAGGATGACCCCAACCTCAGCAACAGGACCACTCTCAGCATCGGCCAAGTGTGTTTGCTTTTGGAACTGTGTCTTCATTCCACCTACTTCACATACAAGGGTCAGTTCTACAGGCAGAAACATGGGTGTGCCATGGTCTCCCCAGTTTCACCCATCCTGTATGTGTCAGGACTATCGGAGCAGTTGAGACGCATTTTTTCTATACACTGGGTCTCTGTGGCTTTTAAACCCCAAAACACACTGCACCAAAAATTGGTCCATCCCAAGGATCGGGTCCCCCGACACAAACAGAGTAACATAGTGTACGTTGTCAAGTGCCAGGAGGATTGCCAGGACTTATACATCGAGGAAACCAAACAACCTTTGGTGAAGTGGATGGCACAACACAGAAGAACTACCTCGTCAGGCCAGGACTCTGCAGTCTATTTACACCTACAGGCCAGTGGACACTCTTTCAAGGATGAGGATGTACACATCTTGGACAGGGAGGAACGCTGGTTTGAGTGCGGAGTCAAGGAGGCCATTTACGTGAAAAGGGAAAGGCTATCTCTGAATCAAGGAGGGGGCCAAAGGGTACATCTTTCGCCATCTTACAATGCTGTGATTGCAGCCATTCCCCAACTCTCTGTGAATGGTACTCATGGCTATTGATCAGTGGTCTTTGGTCAGTGGGTTTTGGTCAGTGGTTGTTGATCAATGGTAATGAGAATTTGCATAATTAAGATTAAGGAACTGACCTCCTAGCCCATTGTTCCTTCAGTGGGCAGAATCAACTTTTGGAGATAGTCTAGGAGACCCACCCAGGACAAATCTGCAGTGTTCTGACTGAGGAAAGGAGGTTCTCGTCCAAGATTTTACAGTCCTGTCCATTGGCCTGGCAGAAAAACAGCCCCAAAGCATAATGTTTCCACCTCTGTGCTTAACTGTGAAGATACTGTTCTTTGGGTCATGCTCAGCATTTTTCTTCCTCCAAATACTGCAGGTTGAGCTTATGCCATAGAGATTTAATTTGCGTTTGATCTGACTTTCTCCCAAGTGTTCTCTGATTCATTTAGATGTTCACTAGAAAACTTAAAATGGGCCTATATACATGCCTTATTAAGGAGAGGGACCTTGCAGATGCTGCAAGATTTCAATCTATTTTGGAGTAGCGTGTTATCACGGGTGTTCTTGGTGACTATGGTCCCAACTTCCTCAGATGATGGTTGAGTTTTCTCCGGTTACTCCAACAGTCCAAAGACATTCATAGGATTATATTAATTGGTGATTCTAAATTGATCATTGAGGTTAATGACTGTCTGTCTCTGTATGTTAGACTTGCATCTGACTGATAAACTGCTGGGTGTGCTGCTCACCCTATGATTGACTTTTTGCACCCCTGAATTAGATAAGAAGTTTGATAGTAAAAAACATTGGGTCACTTGAGGAAGAGTATTGTTGATGAACAAAACCAAAATTGTCCATGATTTTAACAAAAACTTCAAAAAAAAAAATTACCAAACTGAAGTTCTTCCACATTCAAGATGACTTTCAGATGTAGTTCCAGGGACTGTGGTCTTGGAGTTCTGCTATTTAATACACCTAGCATCCAAGTAGTACATACTCTACTGCGACTTGAAAGGGTAGCACTTCATTAAATCAGTTAATTGACTTAGTAATGTTTGAGTGTATTTCTTTAGGAGACACAGTTCCACAGTATCCCTCTAGAAATGTTCACACACTATAATAAAAATCTGGAGCAACATAAAGTCAGTGAGACTGACTCATAAAAGGTAAGCCAGCTAGTTTGCAAAAAAGGAACCAAGTCTCCTTTCACCAGGAAACACACAAACACATTCATCTCTGTGCTTGGAGCGTTGTCTCACAGGCAGTCATGCTCTTGAGTTTGTCCAGTAGGAGTGTAGTTTTACAGAGGAATGAATCATCCCATTCCATCTTGCAGTCAGAACATCATCTGAGTGTATTTCATCTTTTTCAGAAAGTGTTTTCTTTTGTCTCCTGTCCTCAACGAAAAAGGGGAAAAAATGTAACAATTATTATCAAGATTGGATCTTTCCTTTAAACTTGCAGTTAATTTAATCAGCTCTTAGTAGACAACATTTAAAGAAACAACACTTTGTGGAGCTGCTTGTCTTTTATTGGCAAATGAAAGTCTTTTTTTTTCTTTTCCAGATTACATTAATTAACACTGGGATTTGGGGATTTTGGCTCATAAAAACATTTATATTTCCTTGATGTAGTGCTAGTGAACAGTGGGAGGTGTAGATGTTGCATGTCGTTGTGTGTGTGCATGCTTTTTGTTTGCTTACAGGTATGCGGTTTAGCAAGCGAGTGCTAAAATCTGTCTAGCATAATTTTCCAAGCTGAAATTCTCACAATAGAAATTGAATGAATGGCGTACAGTTGTTTTTTTTTTTTTACTTGAGGTTTTTTATATATCATACCACGTATTACTGTGCCATAACAACGTACTACCTGTGCCCTCATAGCTAATGAGCACTCTGGGAAAAGCAAACTTTAGAAACAGACCAGCAATAAATCAATGATAACTTGTAATTCTACTCAGAGGGAAATGCAGTTTTCAGGTTATATTAGACCACATTAGAAGCCGATTAAAATGTGAGAATGATAATAATTTAACCATGTTGCTGCCAATCAAGATTCGTAACAGCATAATGTTCAGTCACATGTTGTGAGGTATCTTTTCCATCTACAGTAATGTGCAAAAGTATTGATTCAGACCACATCTTTTCATATTTTGTTTCCAAGGAGCCAGGTTCCAGGTTTTCTGAAGGTCTTTCAAAGTTTTTCTTTGGACATTGACTGATTTGTTTTTCAGACCAAAATAACTGGATGTGCATCAGTAAATAGTGAGTGTGATCCCTGACTGTAACAGCTTACCCGAGCTACCCCTGGAAAAACCCAGAACATGTTCTAATTCTAGTCTAATCAACCAAATCATGTATTTATTACTATATAGTGGTGTGAAAACATGTTTGCAACCTTTCCAATTTCCTAGTGTTTTGCATATTTGTCACACTTAAATGTTTCAGATCATTAAACACATTTTAATATTAGACAAAGATAACCCGAGAAAATACATTACAGTTTTTAAATGATGATTTCATTGATTAAGAGTGAAAAGTTATCCAAACCTATCCGGTCATGTGAAAAAAAAAGTTAAATCATGAATTAACAAGAGGGGGATTAACCACATTTTTTGGAAAAGTGAATTCAGTTCCACTAAACACTCAGGTCTGATTACTGGCACACCCGTTGAATCACTTAAAGCGACTCTGTCTGATAAAGTGAGCCAGGCTAAAAGATTTCAAAAACCAACACATCGTGGCACGAGCTAAAGAAACAGCTGAGAAACAAAGTCACTGACATCTATCAGTCTGGATAGGGTTACAAAGCCATTTCCAAGGCTTTGTGACTCCAATGAACCATGGTCAATGACATTATATATAAATGGAGAAAAGATGTAACAGTGGTGAACCTTCCCAGAAGTAACTGCCCCACAAAAATTACTCCAAGAGGACATTGACGACTCATTCATGACCCCAGAACAACATTAAAGAATTTCAGGCTTTGTATGTCACAGTTAAGGTCAGAGTTCATGATTCAACAATAAGAAAGAGACTGGGCAAAAATGGCATCCATGGGAGAGTTCTTGGAGAAAACCACTGGTGACCAAAAATAACCCAAAGGCTTGTCTCCCTTTTGCCAAGAAAAATCTTGATGATCCCCGAGACTTATTAAAACCCTGGTTCAGCTCTAATTTCCTTAAGCTTAATGAGGATAAAACTGAAATCCTCAAACCTACTGAAGGGAAATCATTTCTCACTTACTATTGATAACGTCACAGTTTTCCCTGCACCTCAGGTTAAAAGCCTTGGTATCATTCTCGATAGTTCACTGTCCTTTAAATCTGACATCAATAATCTCACCCGTTCTGCCTATTTCCATCTACGCAACATTAACAGCTTACGTCCTTCTCTTTCCACCCAGTCTATGTCCATTCTTGTCCATAGTCTTGTTACCTACCGTATTGAAATTGTAATTTTCTCTTGCATGGTCTCCCCCAAAAATCCCTCCATAAGCTTCAACTGGTTCAAAACTCTGTTGCCCGCATTATTACCAGAACCCCCTCTTACCAGCACATCAGCCCTGTTCTCCAGGACCTTCACTGGCTCCCCTGTGAAATTCCAGGTTGTGTACAAGACTCAAGACTTTTGCACCGTGCTGTATCTGTGTAAAAGGAAAGACATCTGTCTGGAAAACTGGACGATATACTATCCATCCATCCATCCATTCGCTTCTGCTTATCTTTTTTCAGGGTCGCGGGGGGCGCTGGAGTCTATCCCAGCTGTCATAGGGCGAGAGGCGGGGTACACCCTGGACAGGTCACCAGTCTGTCACAGGGCCAACACACAGGGACAGACAACCATTCGCACTCACATTCATTCACACCTAGTGACAATTTGGATTTTCCAATTAACCTGTCCCCACAAGCTGCATGTCTTTGGACAGTGGGAGGAAGCCGGAGTACCCGGAGGGAGCCCACGCAAACACGGGGAGAACATGCAAACTCCACACAGAAAGACCCCGGCCTGATGTTGGAATTGAACTCTTCTTGCTTCTTGACCTTCTTGCTGTGCGGCAACGGTGCTAACCACCGTGCCACCGTGCTGCCTTGTAATGTATTCTTTGAACATACTGTAAACTCCACACAAAGAATTTATTTTCTAGATCCCAAACAAAAGAAGCTGCTGCCCCAGTAAATAAACATGATCCCCCACAAACTTCACATTTTTCAACCCTGGCTTTTCACTCGATCCCTGCCATGAACAGGAAATGTCCAGCTGTAGCATAGCAACTGTAAGGATACTGCTTTGAATCTCATGTGGAAGACGTCAGCATGGAGCTCTAATAGAAGTGACACGGTCTCCACACAAAAGCCATTCGCTTTTTGAACCATCAGATGCAGTGCCAATGGCTAAGTGCTAAATGCTAACGTACACACTGGAGGTACTGAGTAGTGGATGTATTATGCTTTTCCTTATTTTCTGTCTCATCAGCTGACAGGTATTTATATATAAAAACTAAAATAATTTATCTAGTCTAAGTGATTATTTTTAGACCATAGATGAACTGAGGGGATTACGTTAAACTGTGAAGCATGCAAAGCTAATTTACTAAAGTCTAAAAATGAAAATATAACTGGAAAGTTATATAATAGGTTCAATTTGAGCTTCAAGAGCGTTACCTGTGTTTTAAAAGTACTCATGGCTTAATACCCACATCTGTAGTGACATTGAGTAAAAGAGACTAGTACAATAGTAAAATCACTTAGGTCACATTTATAAATCACAACCAGTTAGCCAGTGTGTCGATGTCACCCTGCTTTCTGCATGCGTTTGCACCCTGCGCTCGCTACTCTGCTTTTTTGTTTATGTGTCCAGCAAGGCTACTTAAGCTTCCCAAAGGTGGTACCAGGAACACAAGGAGGGATTTAATTATATAACCCCAACAACATCACCAAAACAGCAGGGCACATTTTCTAAACATAAAAATGAATCCAAACAACCCCCCCATTCTTCAATTAATTAATTTTTGTCTGCCTCTGCCAGGCTTTTATTTGTATGGTGTTTCCATGTCTGCCTGAAAGAAATATTTACAATGCAAAGAAATAACAGCTCTTACTTTGTTTTATCTATTTTACTTGTAAGCGCTTTTGCGCAGGTCTATAAAAACATGATTTTGCACAGAAGGCTTCCATAGATTCATTTTTCTGCAGAGTCCTGGAATTGATTGGAGATGCAATTTGCAAACCTCTGAAATCCCTCAGTACAATTTCCATACACGTCTTGCTCACATAACAAACAATGCAAACAAGGAGGGGAATAATATAGTTTAACAATGCAGAGCACAATAGAGCAGCTTGTGGACACAAAGTCTATTGCGGTGCCCTCCTCTTAAATTAAGGGCTGTGGCAAAGCTGCTGTGGTGCCGCTTTTACAGTTTTATGTCTGCACAGCTGCCCCTGAGAAGGGTGCTGTTGTTTGTCTACTGTGACTTTTCAGTCACACAGTACAGAGTCGCTACGATTTACAATCGGAATACTATGATTAGAATTGACAGTACACCTTATTTAACACTATCAGGCTTTGGTAAATTATTCAGGCAACACAGGCTTATCACATCATCTAAGCCATTACACAGCCTGAATGCCTACAGGCGTTTGATGGCAAGTGTTTGTGTTATTTAAAAAAAATCACAACGCATTCACAGAGTGGCATTTCCCTTCCAAGACCCATCCATTTTTGTTAGAACAATAAGGCTGTCATGCATTTTATGTCTGAGCCGTGCTTGCATGGCCAGGCATTTTGAACAGCGAACGCCCACAGCCATCAGTTGCTGACCCTCCATCTGAACTGGGAGACTTGTGGGAACTTCTGGCACTTGGTCGAGTCAGCACAGCCTCACGCACCCCTATAGACATTCGCTGTTTGCACTTTTTTTTTTTCTCTGCGTGGAGAGAGATATTAGCCTGACTGAACCTTATTGAGACCCAGAGGATTACATGCATGCAGGCATGCACACACACACACTTAGAAATATACAGAGGTAGCTAGTGGTGTAGGACGCAACCTTGAAAAGGCTCTGGCCCCTGAGGAATTTCCCTGAATGGCCTGTTTGCAAGAGCAGAACAATTGTTCATTCATTCGATCTTTTCATCCCTCCTTCCATCCTTCCATTTATCCAGGAGCGAGAAAAAGGTGAAACCTTGATTGAGGAGCAGTGGCTTCAGCAGAACAATGTTTTCCTGGGACACTGAAGCATGTAATATTTGACAGACACTGAGATATGGAAAGGGAAAGAAAATGCTGAGATAGTTTTTTCTCATATTAGTGAAAAAGGATTATAACCCCATAATACAATAAACTCAGCACCACAGATTCTATCTAAAAGTCTGGATGGATAGAAGTCTATGAGAAAAAGACCATGCTGCTTATTTACTCTTTTTTTCTATAACCATTTCGTTAATGTTTACGGTCTCAAGTTCTTTAGCCCAACCCATTGTGTCTAAACACCTGTGGTTATGACACTGAAAACACATACATTTGGAGATTAAAAGGAGTGGCCTTTTGTCCACAGAGTGTATGATCCCTCGCCCAGCCATCTTGTAACACTGCCAGTCAACTGTTTGTTTCACCCCTGCTCTAAACAGCAGGGGTAAAGCATCAGCTTTCTTCCAGTTTCAGCACCGTGTGTCCATACATATTGGAGCTGAAGGAGTTTTGGCAGCTGCAAACACAGCGTGGATCTCCTGCTTGTCTCTGTGTGATCAAGAGCCAGTGTCTGTTAGAAGGCCTAGGCTTGGTTGAAAAACAAAGTGTTCACAGTTTGGTTTTTTCTTTTTTTTTCCAGCTGGCAGATTGATTATTTTTGAACAAGCATGCATACAGTATGCCACCAAAAGCACTACACAGGGTATGACTAAATTCAAAGAGAAGTATTGCCAACATTCAGGGCGCATGTTGCCATTATTACTGTAAAAAGTAAAAGTGGCAGGGCGGATGGGAAGGTGGGCATACCTCTCTATCCTACATAAATTCATCAGGGCAGTGTTTCCAGAGGTCATGGTGAAAAGGAACTGAAGGTATGGTGGCCCTGAGAGGTCAAATACACTGAAACTTGAAAAAAACAGCAGCAAAAAAGTGCTGCAAAAGCACACAAAACACAATTGAAGCTGAATAAAGCACAATGGAAATAAAACAAAAAACAAAAGCAGAAGAACAAAACATCCAAACCTCACAGAAGTGTTTAGGGAGACCAAAATGTGATGAAAGGGGTGATTAAATGGCAGAAACCAAACCATGCAAAGGGCTGCACCGAGACACGCTTAAAAGAAGTGGAGCAGTCATCTTGTTGTGAGGGAAAAAATATGCAATTAATGTTTTTTTTAAACACATGATTCATGAAATGCTGTAGATAGAAGTTTTCTATTAGCCGTTTACTATTAGCTTGTTAAATCTCTTTATTGTTTTTAAGTATTTTTGGTGAGACTTCCATTGTGTCTTGTGAGGGGGATTTTTTAATAAATTTTTTTGTTTGTTAGTTTTATTTCTGTGGCGTTTTTCTCTGGTCCCATTGTGTTTTGTTCTACTTTTTTTGTGGTTTTGCAGCATTTTTCTATTTGCTAGTGTTTTTACAGTGTGTTGTATATCTCAGCCACTATATAAAGGCTCATTTTCCAACAGAATTTCATGCTATCAGACTTCTTTTTGAGGGGTCAGTCCACAAGAAAGCCTGCAGATTGTAGACACTTAGCCTTGCTTTTTGCACCCACTATAAATGTCCATCCTTTACATACAGTCTACATAATGTCCACAGTTACTGTACTTATGTACTTTAAATATAGATTGTGTTATTTACTGGCATATAATGCATATAACCAGTTACATGGATAGTTACTCCTTTAAAGCAAGACATCAGTTCAGATGGTGTTATGGTCACCTTTTGGACTGAAAAATGATCTGCTGGTATACAGAATTTACAGGCTTTACAAAATGAGTGAAAAACACAAAGAATTACCTCAAAGTGCAACCTAGCGATGGGGAAAAAACTGAGCCTGTGCTACTTTCGATGATGCGATGCCCGCCGGCAATGATATCGCTCCATTCACATTCCTAAGCTTCTTTGCAAAAGGTTCACCTCAAAAAAGTCACGTAAGGTTATCTCCACCAAGGTACAATCCTGGCCATAATGAGGCTCAAGCACTGTGCAGAATAATAAGGTGTGCAATACAGAGCTATGTCCTCAGCTGGCAGCAAATCAGCTCTTGCTCCTACATTTGCCACAATAAATGGTGTCGTGCTTAAGGAGCTTCATATCAGGAAGTCGGACTTGTGTGTAGGTAATCTTGCCACTTGAATCTTACTGTGATACCATATCACATGTCAAATAACATAAAGGATTATATTCATCCTATTCTGAATGTAAGCTACTTTTTCAGTCTTCCTGCATGATTTTTCTGTTTTACCCTGACTTAGTGACATATTCTTCAGCTGTAGCAGATTACACCACAAACAAAAAGGCCCTGCTGTGATATGTTCGTCTCACTCTCTCTACTACAGGATTTCTCCATCTCTGTTGCTGCCTAGGTTCTGTCCTTGGCTCAACCTGCCCTGAAAACGAGTATACATTTGCATGCATTAGCAGTCTCCTGTGGCTTGACTGCTACCCACTGTGCCATCGAGTCTGATTAATGATCTGAGCATGCCACTTCTCACAGCAGCCGAGCAGGCCGCCTGCCTGTGCTCACATCAAACATACAAATGCAGGCGCAAATTCCGAATTTCATTTGCCGCAGCAAAAACAAAAACATATGCTAGCCCTCATGCACGCAAGCGCAAGCTGTGCCAAAGCTGTGCATGCACTCGTCTATGCTTAAATTCATGCACATCAAAATGAAGGGCTGCCTCGGGCCATTACATTTTAAACAGGACCACATAAGTTGCTCAAAGATACCTCGGCTCAGGAGATGCGATCCCATGCAGCGCCTCTGACATCTAAAATGCAGCGATAATTACATGCACGGCGTTCTGTAGCAAGAGTTCTGAATTGGAATCGCTTTCATTTCATCAAGCACAATAATTAAACAGGTAGTGAGAAAGTTGGATCACGCATTTAAGGCAAGGGGCATCTCAAGCTTTGATTCAGTGTACACATTGTGTAGTGGACAGAAGCATGTGGCTGGTTTTATATAAACAGAGTGAGCATTTAATCTCAGATGATTCATGGGGTTTGGCATGCAGAATGGATGCAGCTGGAGAGTGAGGGGGTGGCAACTGTGTGTCGGGCTAGTGTGCATGGCACCGCGTAACTGAGTAGAATGACATTTAAAGGACTCCCCACCACCACCACCACCACCACTTTCCTACTTACTCCACTTTGTAAACGAATGAATGAAAAAGCTGAAAAAAACCCCAACTGAAAACCATATTGCATAATCCCATCAATGGCTGTTAATGGCAGTTGTTACATGTTTGATAGCTTTGAAATGTTGAAGCCCTGAAGGGAAGCAGCACACTCGTGTGTGAAGAAAGCAGGGCAATATGCCCTTTTGAACACGTCTGTGCATATGTGCATGCATGAGTGAAACTTGACAAGTTGACCCACTGCGGTGGTCATATGGAACAGCTGCAGATGCCGCTGTGTTTATTAAGCATTTGACATTTATTCCGAAGCAGAGGAGAGGGGGAATAGAAGGCAAGAGACAGAGAGGAAGGGCGATAGCAAGGAAGACTGGGGGTAGCCGTGGAAACCCTCCATGCGTCGGGCTGTGCGTGAGCTGCCATTGGTGGAGCGCTCATCATGTTCCTGCAAAGAATTGCATCGTCTGGTCGCATGGAAGACACCTCTCACATTCTCTCTCTCTCCTTTCTCTCCATCTCTCTCGCTCTCTCTCTTTTCACTCTCTCAGTCAAGCTGTCTCCCACAAGCGATGCACAGGCTTGCCTGTTTAGATGGAATCCCCATCCCCCCAGTTTTCAAAACGAGGGCAGAGTGAAAGAGCGAACAAGGAAGGGAGGGCAAAAGACAGATTTGAGAACAGAAGTCATACAGATGCATTTCTTTTTTTTCACTCCCTCACTTGCCAATCTAGGTTTGTAGGCCCATTGTAGAGGTAAATGAGTGTTCATTTAGTGTCACAGCCACACTTATATCACATATCATTGTCCTCCAGTGTCACAGATGCTGCTGAGGGAGCTTAGTCTGCATATAAAAGTTGAACATTAACATGTACCAGTGGTTTGGTGACACGCCAACCTTGCAGTCCTGACCATTTGGGGGTCTTGGGAATTTAGAACCAAGGCATGGCATAATTAGAGGAGAGGGTGTTGTGCTAAGCTAAGATACATCCATACACCGTAGCGGTGCATCTACAGACACAGATACCTGCCTATTAGTGCTAAACAAAATACAAGTGAAATACAAGGACTGTGTTTACACATTTATTGCAAGGACAATCAACTACACAGAAAGATACTGTTTGTCAAATAACTTACAGCATAAAAACAGCATAAAAATGTTTCAGTAATTTTAAATACCAGTCTTGTGTCATCACCCATCTATATATAATTAGTAGCCTTTCAAGGCATTCGAGGAACTGCAGTGTTTTCTGCAAATTGGCAAACTTAACACATCTATTATTTTAGATGTGTATCAAAAAATAATTAGGCTGTAATAATTCATTTGATATGGGCTTAGAGTGCAGACCCTAATTTTTCATTCGAGGGTCATGTACTTAAAGGGGAAAAGAAGTCAGCAAAGACCTGACACAGGGACACAGAGATCAATCAGCCTGTCCTTTAGTTGCTTATAGGGTAGCTGTGAAGGTTCAGGAGGTAGAGTCAAAAGGGTTGTGGAATCCCTGGTTACTTGTGTCCTTGGGCAAGATACTGAATCCCTTGTTGACTCTATGGGAGTGTGTGTGAATGGCATACAAAGCCCTCTGAAAAAATGGGTTAATAAGGCTTGAAGTAAAAAAGCTCAGTTTGAGTAGAAAGGTGCAAATATATCTATATGCAAAAACAAAAAAATACTACATTGTTAAACAAAAAAAACTTGTACCATTGCATTTTAACAGAAAGTGTATTGTTACATGAGCATTTAGCCATAACAGTTAAGGGGGTGCCTGTTGAATACAAAATATTTTCATGGAAATAGACATCATGCATGAACCTGTACAGCTGATGTTTCCATGGCAAATGGCTTCATTTAGAGCATTAGAGCATTCAAGACATAGTTGTGTTAATCACTTCTAACACTATTCGCATATCTAATACAGACATTCCAAGTGATCAAGCATGCAGAGTTCCCTAAGGTCCATTTTGGTCCTGTAATATAACCCAGCTAATTTTAGCTGACCACCTTATTTTGCATCAAAGCCATCTCTGATGACAGAATAATTCAAATGACCTGTCATACTGGTCATACCGATCAGGAAGAGGGTGTTACTTTAAATGGAAGAGAATCTAAGACTTCGTTGGTTTTGTTGCATGGATATGAGATTTAACTTGTCATTCCTTATGCAGGAAGGCTGTACCTTACTGTTTTGTAGTGCTAAACTCTCTTCAGCCCCAAGAGAAAAACTGAATGGTGAAAGTTGGAGGGAAAAGGACGAGACCTCTATTAATTACTCTGTTTCTGTCAATCTGTATGTGTGCCTGAAAGTGTGAATGTATCACAGACAGTGAAACAGAAAGCAACAAAGCCCTTGGGAAGAAAGAAAATAAAGTAGGACTTGAAGAAATAAAAAAGACAGGGAAGTGAGTGAAATCCAAGCATCTCCCTTCTAACGATTGAATGCAAAGACAGTCGCCATGGCAACACAGCAGTCCCACTGTAAGCGGCTTTCACTCTTGGACCCCTCTCGCTATGCTCACCGGTGAGCTACACAGGCACCCGCCGACAGTGAACGATTATGATATGTTTTGTGCTTTTCTGAAATTTGACAGGCAGGCTGCACGACTTCCCATTCACCTTCATAACTTTGTCTGCGTTCAGACGCAGATTTTTAATGCATGGCCCTTTTCAGGTTGGAGAGAAAGCCTGCCTTCTCAATAAATTTATCACTTACTGAACCTGGTGCCTGATGTGAGAGCAGTAAAAGTTCATGAAAGGTGACGGCTAGCCGAAGTGTAGCTGGGGCTCCGTTATGTGTTTGCAGTGTTTGTGGTGGTGTGGAGGACCTAGTGTGTAGTGGTGGGAAAGAAAGGAAGGCATGTCAGGGAGGGAGAGAGAGGAGAGGCAGTTATTCACATAAGCTGACAGCAGCAGGGTGAGGCGCTGTTTCCTTTCGCCTGTCACTCAGACTAAAATCAATTGCTGTAAAGAGGAATGAAGAAAACTGGACTCAGGCACCCTCACTTTCTCCCTCTCTCACACTGTGTCTCTACCCTCTACACCTACACAAACACACACTTATGCCATTTCCTTCCAGCTTTCTCTCCCCGTTTTCTCCTTCTTTTATTATAGTTACACAGCCCTACTTACAGTAAACCACACATACACCCATCCACTCACATTTCACAAGCCTTGCTGCTAGTGAACCATAACAGGGCTGTCTCCTCTAAATCTTTCCTTGTTAGCAGATAGAGGGAAGAAAAGAGGGAGTTCTAGAGAAGCCGGAAGGAGGACCCCTGTACATGTTTAAAAGAGTAAAATGCAGAAATAGACTTACATCTGCACATGAGTTCATTCAGCTCAAGGATAAGAACAACAGCTACTTCTTTGTGATTTGATTTCAGTAAGTGAGGAGGGGATTCAATGTACTTTATATGATGATCAGTCATTAGAATAAATACAGGCTTCCAGAGAAATTACAATTATTTCTGTTCTTTGCTAAACCTTGGTGTAATTTGCTAAAAACAAGGCTTTTACACAGGTTAGACATAGTGCTTTGGAGCATGTGTTACTATGGTAACCATAGGGTTGCATTAGGAAAAAAAATGCCTGCTCTAGAGGCTATAGATAAATACGCCAGATTATAACTGTGAAATTGAATATTTCATGAAGTGAAAAATTCAGGAGATGCTATCAGGTCATCCACAATTCAAATTCTCCATTTTTGCCAAAAAGAAGTGAAATTCAGCAGAAAGAGTCAGGTTGTTGTCATCGTGTTCATGGTGGCGTGTGTGTGACCTGATATCACACACACCAACCACACTGCCCGCTAACACACACCTGTTCATTGCAGCAAAACGAACTATCTGGGATGATCTGGGGGGAAGTTACACCTGACAAAAGCAGAAAAATATGTTGTTAAATGCTCTGGCTGAACAACCTGAACCTTTTGGTGGTGTCAGTGAAAAGTTAACAACATATAACATAGCAACAAAGTGTACTAGAGCCCTAGTATGAGCCTCCATAATGGTGCTTTCCTCTGCAGTAATTAAAAGCAACCCTATAATGCTCGGTCTACATGCTATATTTGCTATATATGTAATGAAAATTTCCATGAGTGTCTGTGGCTGTGAAACTCTCAACACTAGTGGAACACAAAAACAAAGAAAGAAGGCATCAGCATTTGGCTATATCTCAGGAGAGAACAGTAAATTACACTGTTATCATGGTCGAAATCTGCTTGACAATTTCTATTACTGCAGACTTTTGATTGCATTCACAAAAACATTTACTTCATGTGAAAAAAGATGTGTCGTACCAGATCAGGCTACTAGCTAATTGCCACCTATAGTCCCTGGACAGCAGAAAGAATGTTGAAATGCCTATATATGCCTGGGATACTTATTCCATCCTGCTTCATCCTTCAGCTGCTTTCTTTAAGAGTCACTACAGTGGATCATCTGGCTCCATCTCACCCTGTCCCTAGCAGCTTCTTCTGTTACACCAACTCTCTTGATGTCTCCCTTCATTACATCCACGTACCTTCTCTGGGGTCTTTCTCTTTATCGCCTGCCAGACAGCTCCATCAACATCCTTTGTCAAATATATCCACTATCCCCCCACTGCACATGTTAGCCTTGCCTGTATTACTTTGTCTCCAAACCACTTAACCTGAGCCATTTATTTTGTCCAGTACTGTGATATAGTGTGCAATGAACACTTAGTCTCTCTCTTTATGTAGCATGCACACGTGGGTCTTCTGAAGGAGAGATTTCCTGTACCTGCCCTAGGGCTGATGTTGCAATAATCTGAGATCATTTAAAATGCCACAGAAGTAAATATTTGCTTCGAAGCAAAGGGATGTGAAAACAAATTCAACATTGAGCCAAAGTGCATATAAAAAAACACTGCACTGATTATACCAAGACCAGGATTGTTTCTGGATGTGATAATTGTACCTCACTTTGTGCTACTGGACCATTGTTAGTTGTCCAGTTGTAGACTAAATCCATCCATCCATCCATTCGCTTCCGCTTATCCTTTTCAGGGTCGCGGGGGGTGCTGGAGCCTATCCCAGCTGTCATGGGGCGAGAGGCGGGGTACACCCTGGACAGGTCGCCAGTCTGTCGCAGGGCCTGTAGACTAAATCAACTTTGCAATTTGAAAACAAACTTAAGTGTGAACTCTGATAAACTCTATTAAAAGTAGTGACAGAGGGACTGTTTTTTCCTGTCTTTTTTTTTTCTTTATTTGAAGAATACAACAACAAAAATCGTATTCTCTGTTATAGAATATCATATTTTTATATGGTGTGAAAGTAAGGTGCAATCCCTCTCTGACACTTGTTGATGGAATAACATATAACTTATGAAAAATATGCCTACTATTGCCTCAAGTGCAAAATACATTGTTAGTGGTGTCTATGCAACACTCAATATGTGGCAGTGTATCAGTATCAACCAAAGCAGAATAACGTGAACATGAGCGTGTGCTGTGCGAGTGATCTCCAATCGGGAGACTTGTAGAGAGAGCATTAATCAGACCCAGGGGAGCCCGGGCACAGATTGGGCATACTGCAAGATCCGTGCGTGCGTGTGTGTGTGTGAGAGAGAGAGATGCAGGGTGGGAAGCAATGTTCAAATTACTGCGCTTGACAGAAAGGCAGCAAACAGCAAACACACAGCAAGATAGGCAGGAATCGGAGAGAAGTGATGTAAACTAGATTCTTAAAAAGTTACATAAGGATAATGTTGCAAATCAACAGCAACATAATTAGTTTGGGGGTTTAGTTTTAATTCAGTTCAACACAGATCAGTTGTATTTATATAGTACCACATCAAAACAGCAGTTGCCTTGAGGTACTTTATATTGTCAAGACCTTATAGTAATAGAGAGAAAACCCCAGCAATCAAACATCCCACTCTGAGCAAACATTTGGTGACAGTGGGAAGGGAAAACTCCTTTTTAACAGGAAGAAACCTCGGGCAGAACCCGGCTCAGGGAGGGGTAGTAAGTTATGTAGAGAAAGAGCTACAGCTATAATATGGTTAATTAAAATTCACTACACATAACTATAAGAATATTAATATCTATAATAACCCCAGTCTATCACATTTCCATGTAGAAAGTAGAATATGTGTAAGTGTATTAATGAAACTATCCATATTGAGACGCCGTGATAGAGAAAAGAGATTTTTGTTAAACAAAGAAAGAAGCATTTCTTACAGGTTTTTTTGTTTTGTTTTGTTTTTTTGTTTTGTTTTTTTTACACCCAATACTTTGAAAAGAGCTGTGTCACCATTAAAATGCTCGCATACACAGTATTTGTCTGTATAGACGTATGAAGGAACTACAGAAAGATGTGTCCATCCATTGCTATCAAAACCATTAAACAGCAACTTGCAGTGACTTTTAACACCGTGTCACACCGTCAGGTGATTTAGGTAACACACACTCAAATGCACTAAACATACTGTCACACACAAAAATACACACAAAGAAACTAACAGACACCCAGTTACGCTGATGATTTACAATAACAGAGTTGTAAAAATCAATTGGCCTCAGGGTCACCTCATACACAGCGGCAATGGCACAACTCTCATCCCTCTATCTGCTTTATCCTATTTTCTTAACATCCTTTAGAATCCATCTTTCCTTTGATCCATCACACCCCAACCCCTCACCTGACCCATATTTTTAGTGTGATTTTGGGCGCTCCATTTTGTCACTCCACTTGCTTTCTCATTCTTTGTACTTTCCTTGCTTTTTAAAAGCTTTGTATTGTTTACTTCATGTTTGCACAGGGCTTGCAGTTCCTCATTAACTGTCCCTTTCTTTCTAGTTTGAGTAAATATGACAGCTAACATAAATGACTTAAGATTGTCCTCTTAAAGTAATACTCAAAATTCTTGAGCCACATCCAATTCTGTATTGTATAACAGTGATCTCGAAATTCAGGCCTCAAGGGCCGGTGTTCTGCAGGTTTTAGATGTGTCCTTGATCCAACACAGCTGATTTAAATGACTAAATTACCTCCTCAACATGTCTTGAAGTTCTCCAGAGGCCTGGTAATGAACTAATCATTTGATTCAGGTGTGTTGACCCAGGGTGAGATCTAAAACCTGCAGGACACTGGCCCTCGAGGCCTGGAGTTCGAGACCCTGTTGTATAAGCTGTTACAAGAATGGGAAATAGGTGCAATGATTGAAACATGATTGAAACATGTGCAGACACACATGGAAATATAGTGTGTCAGACAAAAACAGAGTTTGGACAATTCTAACAAACTTGAAAGTCAATATTTGGTACGAACACTTTTATTCTTCCTATTTCCATGTTTTTCCCACCCCATGTTTTCTACCAATAGCTCTCTGGGAGCCTCCTTCTTCATGCAAAAGTACTATTTTTTTTGCCTGTGAAACTGTTAGACAAACACTGGTTTATGTCTTGAGTTAGGAGACTTTTTATGCTTACAGGTACACTGTAAAATCAAATTAGTTCCCAGAATCTAAAAAAAGCTATGCAAACTCGTTGCTTAAAAAAACGAATTAAAGCTTACTTAAGATAACTACATTAGGACAACTTATTCATTGCAAGTTATGTGTTTAGTGTTAAGGTACAAGGACTGGACTGAACAGGAATGAAAAATAAAATTAATGAAATGAATGAAAAATGTCCAAATAAAATGTTTTGAAAACCTTTAGAAAACCTGGAGAACAATTGTTCAAGACCGCTGGCTCCTTGGACACAAAATATAAGTACTGGACTGATATTATAGAAAGAGTAGAATAATTTAATTGCTACTGCCAAACCAAATGAAAACATTTGGTTTGGCTTGAGCTAGCCCTACTCATTACCATTAAAGAGGACTATTTGCTCTAAAAGAAAATAGCTACATAGCTGCTGGGTAGAATCCCTGAGCAAAATTCACCAACAAAAAAGACTAGATTCAGAAAGACAAAACAAGGAAAAGCTGGCAATGAGGCAAAAAGATTAAAATGCAATGAAAATTGAAAGACTGATTATGCTTAATGTGTGACCTTTTTCCTCCAAAGGAGAAACATATACAGTAGAGTGAGAAAGGAAAGCTCTGTGATGAAACCAATTCATGCGAGCCTGGCTGCCAACAATATGTTGTTTCTCAATATGGTGCGCTCACTGTGTAGTCCCAACTGCCCACACATGGCTATATACAAGCACACGTTCATGTGAATGTTAGAAATACATGCATTCTAATTTTGTAGCATGTCACACACCCATACCCCACACACCCACTCGTGCAAAGCCATTGTTCTAAACACAGACACATGTGAATGTGAAGACTTAGTCATGCACCATAAAGAGATCTCCACACACAGACACACACACACACACACACACACACACACACACACACACACACACACACACACACACACACACACAAAACATGACACAGTTTACCTTGGGTTTGGACTCGCTGAATGAATCACGGAAAACTGTGTCCCTTCTGTCCTAAACTCTTAGCCTCACAATGCTATTCTGCTCCAGAGAGCAAGCAATAAAATCAGTGGATAATGTTACTTTTATGTCTCTGTGACATGTCACAGGAAGGATAATGGTATTACACCAGACATTGTGCATAAAAATCTTTTTTTTTTCTATTTAAACTACAAACAAATTGCTTGTTTACAGTGAAATATGAGCTCAAATGTGCTGGGTGTTTTAAAAAGGCTTCACAACTTTACCAGTCTTGAGGCTTGAAAATCCTTTCACGAGCTTTATCAGCACACATGAGAATGTCTGTTGGTTTGTGGCCATTTTGTTTGTTGGGTTCTCCTTTGCTTTCGAAGGTTTTAGGAAACAAACAGATCTCGGTGTAAGATGAGTGCAAGTGATTTAACTCTCTTATGCAACCAAAATCACGGGGAGAATGAGAGGATGAGAGACAGAGTTATATGGTTAAATGTTGCTCTGACATTTAGGTCAGGCCAGCACTCTAAATGGCATGCAGACAGATTTACTGGGGGCTTTCAGAGAGGTCCGTTATCTGTCTTCTGACTGTCACATGCCCTGACCTTCCCGGCCTTAATCAAAGCTTCTTTTTTTACCCTTATATGTCCATATCTCAGTGTAAGTTTTAATTAATTTCAGTGGATAGCCTATACGCCTTCCTGAAAATGCGTTCTTCTCAACTTTTAAATGAAATATTTTTAAAATGTTGTTTGGAAATACAAATTCACACTTCGATTTGGCCCATGATGTAATTTTCTCTCACCAGAAGGAATTAATAGCTCAAGATACACAAATTTCCTGTCAATGCTGTATTGGGCACACTTTAACTCTTGGTGTTTTGTCAGTTAAAAGGAAGTACGGTAAATTTATGGCTTATTCATGCTACAACTAAGATTACAGGAAGCGGAATTTATTTATTGTGTCTTGGAGTAGAGAAGAATAAAGTGCAAGCTGTCCCCACGCCAGAAACAGCTATCCACCTATAACATAACACCAACTCTTTGCAAGCATCATTTAACACAGAGCTTGTGATAGTGATGCCAAAGCTTCATTTTCAGCAGGTAACAAAAGCAGCGATGAGCCATTTCTACCCTACAACAGCTTCATTGTTACAACACTGCACAACTTTTCATTACTTTTTTACAAAGTACCAAATATTTTGTAATTTACTACTAATTTTGTATACTGTAGCTTCCCTAACACTGCTTAAAGACTCACTCTTACATTCTTTTGTGGACATGGGCACAGCTAACTGCCCAGCGCATCGCTGGAGCACCACTTCCTGCCATAAAAGACATCTACAGGAAGCGGTGTCTGAAAAGGGCTGGGAAAATCATCAAAGATCCCAGTCACCCATCACATGGACTCTTCACCCTCCTGCCCTCTGGGAGGCGCTACAGGAGCCTCCGGACTAAGACCACCAGGTACCGGAACAGCTTCTTCCCCACAGCTGTCAGACTCCTGAACTCTGCCTCCTGACATCTGACCCACGTTAAACTCATGGACTGAACATACACACACCCACAATGGACAACTGTACCCTCAAACACAATAATAACATGGACTGAACCACCACTCACAACCACTAGCACTTTATATAGCCTCTGTAGAAACTATCTACACCCTCACTTATCTTAACTGCACTACTGTATAGCTCTGTGTAAATAATCATTCTGTACATTCGATAATCTTTAATCCTACAACTGTTTACAACTTGCATAGTTCCCATTTCTGTATAGCTGTATATCTCAGATTCTTTAAAGTTATTTATTTCATATTCTGTATAGTTTTTCATATCAACTGCACATGTGCCTCAAGTGGTGGATTTCAAAGAGGTGTCACAGGAACGACTCTCCTGCTGTCATGTTGTCAGCCATCTGTGTCCAACAACAGTGTATAATCAGGGCTTTATCAAGGCCTTTTAGTTCTTTGAAGCCCAAAGTGAACACAAAATAACAACCACTCAACAACAAGTAGGGGCGCAGGAGGGGGGAAAAATTACTAGCATATCTATGTTGTTATTGTGGCTTCCACCACATACAAAACACTGTGAGATAACCACACGATAATTAACACATAATGCACTACTCGCAAGCATGAATGCTGGCAACAGTGTTGACCACTTATTTTGTATGGGTTACAAAGATTCACCCCACAAGTCAAAATCGAAGGAAGAAGGCAAGGCCTAAGACACCTGGAGGGCTGCTACTGGGGTTCCCATTGGTGGCTTGTTCTCTAATCATCCTCAGCCATCAGCTGGGGAAAAGGCGTCTTTAGCAGGAACTGGATTGACAGGGTGCTGCTCATCAATCAAGTGTCAGGAAAAAGGGAATGCTGGGATGAACATTCAAGTTGTTGTTCACTGTGGGATTTTTTTTTGTAAGTCTTACATTTGTTGAAATTTTTTTTTAAATGACAAGAACTAGTTTTATGCTTTATGGGCTGTTTTTGTTTTTTTGTTTTTTAAATTGGGAATAAAGGAAGATGTTCTACTACTTAGACATGCAATGGTTTTACATCCTAGGTGGCATTTTGACCAGCCTAAGAAGAAACCCAAAGGAAACAACCATACATCAACTCTGAATTACTGTACTTTGCAAACTTTGCAAACTCAATATACCAATATGGCTTGTCACGTGTTCCATAATGTTGTGCTGTGGACATTTATGTGCTTTTTGTGCAGAGGAGTTTCTTTGTTTCTTGTTCTCATGCTGTCCTCCCATAGGAGCCCAGCATGAGTAGAGGTCTTTTTTTTTCCTCTTGTACTTTCCCATTGTAGTGTATATTTCAGTGTTTTTCTGTAACGCTACCGATCTCCGACCTGTATCCCCATGTGATGTCTGTGTTGTGTGTGTAAGGTCGGAGGGGTGGGGGGTCCCATTCCACTGTAACCTGCATGTGGCGAATAAAGCCTTGAATGATTGATTGATTGATTGACTGATTGATTGATTGAATATAACCCCCAAGTTGCCACAACCAATAGGCTGATTTTATTGTTACACTGATATGATCATCAAGGACTCCAGTCACCCCAGCCATAAACTGTTCAGACTACTTCCATCAGGAAGGAGGTTCTGCAGCATCCGGTCCCGTACCAGCAGACTGAGAGACAGCTTTTTCCATCAGGCCATCAGACTGCTGAACACTTCATAGACACCTCAGCTTCACTACTGGAACTTTAACATTATGCACTCCATACTGTACAGTAACGCCACTGTTTTGCACATGTCTCACTCTGTATATTTTATTTTATATATTTTATTTATTGTTTACTCTATTTAATTTGTAAAATATGTGTACACACACACACACGCACACACACACACGTAGAAAAATATTTAGTATACACATCCAGAAATGCATATACTATTATATATTGTACATATATTTATTAGTTTCAGATGTAGCCATTCTTGTATTTTGCTTGTTTACATTATTGTATTTTGCACAACTCTGTTGCTTGTGAAGCTCGCACACAAGAATTTCACTCACATGTGCTGTACCAATGTACCTGCACATGTGATGTGACAATAAAAGTGATTTGATTTGATTTGACTTTCTGGGAAATAATCACTTAAATTAGTAACCATGTGCTCATCCTATGTTAAGTCAAGGACTGGCCATATGCAGTTGTCTTTTAGATGTAGTATCTGATATCAAGAAAAGACTACGATGTGAGTCACGAGTAACAGGTGCATGCAGGAATAATAAACAAATATAGAAGCAGTAAGGGATCGTGGCTGTATCTGCATGTACTAGATCAGGGGTAGGCAACCTTTTTGATGACGAGTGCCATCTAAAATTTCCTCAGAAGTCAATGTGCCATATAATTGCATTAGCAATAAATTTAATAACGCTCTATATTAACAGTTGCTGTGCTGAGTGGACAGCTCCTGAACCATTTGAAGTGTCAGAATGTGGAAATTTCAACATCGCCTGAAAAAACTGACAACTAGTGTGTCTATGCAAGCTAATTTGCGATGTGCACCGCCATTTATTTTTTAATGCACCTTCTCAGATTAATTCACTGCGTGTCGTGCCCAGGGCTGGACTAGGACAAAAAATTGGCCTGGGCATTTTGACTAGAGACCGGCCCACCAGGTATTAAAGGAAAAGCCATAAAGCCTTTGAATGAAAACAAACGCTGTTGTGACAGTGATGTACACTGTCTTGTTGGTATATGTATGATTTCTATACGTTGTACATCAGATAAAAACTTTGGTTGTAAGAATCAGATAATTATTTATTAAACATTTTAAATGAGAATAAGAAAGAAAAGTATTTCTTTGTGGCCCCCTTTCCCTGTTAATGCCCTACCTGGCCCCCTGGCAAAACTTTGCTAGACCCGCCCCTGCACAGTTACCAGCTGTCAGCTACATAGAAAAGTATCCTGGTGTTATTTGTCTCTCAGAAACAGTTCATAACTTCCCTTCAACTCATTCATGTCACCTAAAAGGTAAACCTGTTTCTCCATCACCTGTTCAGCTCTGATGATTCAGTAAGGACATCTGGTTTCATCTGCATGTTTCCCTCTCACCAGATATACAAACCGACATCATGACCAGCAGCCTTTACAGCTGTGGTGCCAGCAAACATCAGTTGATACTAGAAGGTAATATTAAATAAATTCTAATAACAGCTGATCAAGCTTAAACGTGCTGCTGTTGTTTAGTGCGACATCCGCTGGTTTCCTCTTTCTGGCGCAAAGTGGGCGATAAACAAACGCCCCTTGCGTCAGAAATACCGATCAGCTGATCATTGATCAGTTTCATGATTGAATAAGAGAAGAAGAGGCAGCTGACAGCGTAAAGACGCAGATTAACTCCAGCTTTGTGTCTTTTTTCATCCTAGCCGAATTACGGGACAAACTGTATTCCTTCTCGGCTCAATACGAAACGCGTAATATTTTCTCTGTACGATTCCGTTTTTTACGGCACGGTTGGCAACTCTACTAACTAACCTTATGAATAAAATAAAGTTCACTATCAGTAAAATCATAGCATCCACCCAGCTGTATAGAAACTCCGTCATGCTAGCTACTACGCAGTATGAGTTATTGTAACTGACTGTAAAAACTCAGCCCAACAAAAATAAACTACCCCTAAACTTGGTTTATATCTGACCCAGATAGACTGCAGGTCATAACTTCTTACCTGAAGTTCAGTTCACCTGACACTCGGACCGGCGGCCGCCTCGGGTCTCTCCTCCTCCTGCCTCCCCTTTCCCTCATCCACCTGGCCTCTTGTGGCAGCTCCGCTATAGCCACCACCAAACAACTGAGTTTTTTTTTACACATCTGCCAGCATCTGGACAATTCACCACCTTTCATTGTTTATACCGTTACCAAAAAAAATAAAAAAAATAAAATCATCGGCCCATAAAAACGAAAAATCACCATCTATGGCCAGTCCAGCTATGGTCGTGACATCAGTTAACCCTTCGCGTGCCAACTGTGGCATGCGTGCCCAGGGTTGCCGACCCCTGTACTAGATGAATGTTTTGAATTTCCCACTGCATTTTCCTTTATATCTCTTTGCTATGGAGAAAAGCAAAGTGGGTTTCTAACCTTGGAAATTATTGCCAAACAAAGGCTTAGATGCTTGCTTGCTTGATTGCTTGCTCGCTCGCAAAGAACAAAGAACCACTGTGGCTTTTCTTTTGGGTTCATACAGGGATGCAGAGGGGAGACTCTCTCAAAAATGGCATGTCTCCTTGTATTAGCTGGCTGAGTCACAGGACAGCACAGAAAACAGCTTATTGTGATTCACTCTGTGCTAAAAACAAATCCCCAACCTATGAAATCATTGTGCATATGCTTTGTGCAATTTTAAAGTAAATTGTGTTATTTTAGTTTTTTTAGGGTAAATGCAACCTGTTTAACAAGATTATTTGTTTTCCACTCCTACTATCCAGGATCTCATGAAGTACTCACTATCAACCGTTATCTCCCCCCAGCGGGATAGACTTTGAAATCTTGTTATGAGAAGTGTTACATGGGGTTTGATATCACATTATCTTCTCTTCCTTGTCATCCTCCTCTTGCTGTTGCACAGTTTTTGCCTAAATCAAATAGTCTCACATTAATACAGCATACCGTATGAGTGATATATCTCCACCTCCTCCTCCTCCTCTTCTGCTCATCTTCCTCATTTGTTTCTCACACCTCCTCGTTGTACCGATGAAAAAAATCTCAACGCTAAAGATGACAAACAACTCTGTCATCACGGTAATGCTGCAAATGAAAGCAGAGGATGTAGGAGCTGTGTAATGAGTACTAAGTATAAGATACACTGTGTGGTGAGTACTCTAAAGTGGAATGCGCATTTTGGAATACAACTTTATTTGAGTCATTCACCACATTTATGAAATGTGGAAGAAGCACAAGTGTATTAACTGCCATCTATCAGTTTTACATCCTATCTACAGTCTGGCATGAAGCACATAAAATATGCACTCTTATGATAGTACGTCATTGCTTTGTTCTTAGAAGAACCCTGTACATTACACCCACACAGTGGGTGATAGTGTCCCACTCACCCATGTACAACTTTTCAAATGCCAAGTGGCAACAGCAGAAAGCCTTGTTGTCTCAGTGATGCAAGAGCCAGCGGACATCTGGGAATGTCGAGTCACTAAGCATGGCGGAGGAGGAAGGCCTAGATGCGGGGTGGAGGGGGGGGGGGAGAAAGAGCTGAGACGGAGTTGGTTGGTATAGGGTCGCAGACCGATGATGCTGGTTGAGGGAGCAAAGCCCAGGAAGCCAACTGCAGAGGAAGGCGGAGCAGAGAGGGTTGAATAGAAAGCGGTTCCACGACCGGGAAGAGTGTGGACTATACAGTCTGTCAGGTCTCCAATCTGTCAGCAGAGTGCCTCTGGTCCCCTTAGGCCGCGCAACACGGCCCCGCCGCATTTTGCGCTCTCTTCCACTCACATATCCTGTCCTCATGCACCCTCTTGTCCCAGCCAGTGCACTTCAGTGTGCACTGATTTTTTTTGCCACAGGACTGTTGCATTTGTCACTGAATCGACTGCCTCTATTCATCGTGCTCAGTTGACGATTTTTATAGATTTTGTCACACATTTCAAATAAAGTGACTGCACAAATCTAAAAAATATATATGTGTGTGTGTGTGTGTGTGTGTGTGTGTGTGTGTGTGTGTGTGTGTGTGTGTGTGTGTGTACTACTAAAACCTTTAACCATAATTTTGGTTTCCAATCCTCAATTATAGTGGATTCTTTAAAAAATGGAGCCACACTTACATCTGCTGGAAGAAATGTGTCATTGCATGACTTTTTTTTTTTTTTGCACAAATTTGCATTTATTTTTTTTATTGAAAGCTGCTGGTGGACATTTATGTGTAAGACTATACTACGAGATGAACTGATTAATCAGCCTTAGCAGAAGTACTGACATTCTGTACAACAATACAGGACACGGACACATTTTAAAGGCTTATATACCATTTCCTTCATCAGTTTCTCTTTGTCAATACACAGACAACATGGTCTCACTAAGGTAACACAATTCAACAGTACAAGTAAACAGTTGATGCCTTTTTTAAGTATTTGGTGGCTTATATAGGATAGAGGGTATCTCTCACAGGATAGCCACCATATCCCCATATAACCACATACCCATAGTTACAAATGCTAACACACAATCCACACTGCAATGTGAGAGGAGGAGTGACGAGAGCATTAACATCTGATGACAGGCTCTCATTTTAGTCTTGTATCACAAGGTGCTGGGTGTGTTCCAGAGAGTCAGTTATCAGTGCTACATCTGTGACACCCAGCAGCCTGATGTGAACCTAGTTCAAATCATTTGGTTCCTTTTAAACATTCCTTCATTTCAAACAAGAAAAAGAAATATGTGTAATTTATGTAGTGTGTGAAGGTTAAGCTATCTCAATGCTAAATATGTCATAAGTACTAAAACTCTGTTGTCATTTGTTGCAGATTTTTCTGTAAATCTTGAAGGGGAGCGGGCTGAAAAGGAAATACAATTTGTTGTGGTTTCTAACAGCTTCTGCACCTCTCACTGCTATCTAGATCTGTAAATGTGCAGCCTTATCCCTCCGCCTGGTGCAGCACTGATTAATTTATAATCCTTACATGTTGGCATACGAGCTAGTCAGGAAAATAACAAGCAGCCTTACACCTCTGGGTAACCCCAGATAATCAAGATTCTGTCCTTGTTTCTCAGATTCTTCCCGTCACTGCTACTTTTTGTCAGTGCACACCACAGTCTTTGTGCCAAATTTGCACTGCGTCTCATCGGTACAGGGCCTTACAGAAAAAGTAGTCCTCTGCTCTGAAAACACTGGCTTTGGGCCAGTTTTCTAAAGGTGCCAGCATAGGATTGGAGCCAGCTTACAAAAGGTCAACATACCCCAGACAGGATCAAGTGACTTCTACTGGAGTGCAGTGTCACTCAAGCTGCCACTTTATTGCACACATTGTCACACAGTGAGAAACTCTCTGCTTGTGGTACACTAACAGATAAAATATTGAGTCACACAAGAGCCTCACAGGCACCCAAGCACCATAGTCAATATGGTGCCAAAATAAATGTTAGCTATGAAATACATTGTGTTGCAAGATACATGCCTGAAATATGCATGAATTCATTTTTCTTTGGGATCATGTAATCATCAAAACAATCTTCCTAACCCTTCTGTAGGGTTGGAACATGTATACAGGGATATTTTTTTTTGTCCTCCGCACAAGCCATAGGCACAAATGGAATATGGGATTACAGTTGTGCAGAGACATTACTCTTTTTTTTCCTTCCTTCTGTTCTGTTCCTTCTGTTGTTGATTCACCAATCAGCCATGTTTGTAGATATAGTCATCTTTATACTCTTTGTGTTCCAGTATTTCTTATTCCTTCTTCGTTCACTTTTGGGCTTTATGTTGTGTTTGTATCAGCCAATGAAGGCCCTTTTTATTCCTTCATTCAGTCTGCCTCCATTTCCTGCCTTTGGGTCCTCTCTCCATCACCACCTACCTTGACAATCTGTTCATTTGTGTATTAGCAGATGGAGTTATTGTATTCATTGCATTTTGTCCAAGCAGCATAATTTAAAAATCCATGTCAGCATGTACAAAGGTTTAGAGTGAACTAATCTGATCATTAAAATGTGATTATTCTGGGGGGGGGAAATGAAACAACAGGACTTATTTGAATGTTTGATATTATTTTTCTTTAATTTCTTTGAGATACTGTCATTATTCCAAATGAATATCCCTAAACCTGCAATCTCCAAAAAGACGCAGTAATCTTTATACCAACATGTAAATCCAATAACAAAAAACCTGCTAACTTTAGGTTAAAAAACCAAATGTTTCTTTGCACTTAGCTTTTGCATGTTGGTTATACTGTCCAGTATCTGTGTAGCCTGCTGTCAGTTTACCTCTGACTATATCATTGTGACACTGTTTTAAGTAAATTAATGACAGGATCATCTCTTCCACAACATTACCAGCAACAAGCTTCTCCTGGGTAACAGCTTAGCTAAAAGCTAGCTTCTGTGGAGCTCGCTTTTAAGTTAGCTGGCCTAGCCAGCTAAGGTTTGCTTAGCTACTTGCTACTTTAAAATATGAAGCTGAGCTCGTTAGCTTCTTTCCTCAATTACCTTAAGATGGACACTGACACAAGCAAGACAGAAACACTGCATTTGCTTTGGATATTTTCCATTTTTCATCTTGTGTCACAACCAAAGCAAATGACAAATGTGCTCACATTTTAAAAATAGCTCACATTCCTGCTTAGGAATCAGTCTCGCAGGCCTAGAGGCAGGTCAGAAACCCCCTGGGAACATGTGGTTACTAGGAAAAAATATATATATTCACCAATTGGTTGGAAAGATGATAGTGGAAGTTGATCGCTGTTGCTAAGTTAAATAAGGGAAACAAAAACCTCTCTGTCCATAGCAGTAACTTTTTTAAAAACTGATTTCACCTGACCACAGCAACCAACTCCCAGCACCCACTTGCCAACCTTTCACAGAGTACACACTTTTCCATAGCGACCGGAGTTTTCCAGAGGGTCACTGACTGGTCCCTAGGGCTGTGCAACTAACAAATTACTTGAATTGCAAAACATAGTACAATAAAAATATAATCTGAGTACTCTAAAGACTTACTTTAGTTCATTGTCTCAATGAATAATTACAGTAAGTATAACAACCTTGTACAATCAAAGTCTAGGAAGTAGTGAACAGAGATGGGCAGTAACGCGTTACTTTAATTCGATTACTTTTTTCAAGTAACGATTAAAGTAAGGGATTACTATTGCAAAAACGGTAATTAGATTATCGTTACTTTCGCTGCGTTACTGCGTTACTAAAACCGTGGGGGTTTTTTTGCGAGAATCTCATGACAATGACATAAGCGAGTGCAACATTCATGGCAATAGCTGTGTGCAGATCAACAATGGATAATATATCGAGTGCGGGAGAGAGTATGAGCGTGCAGCGTTTAAAGCGTGGAAGTACTGACCTTACTTTGAGTTTGATTCCGTAAAAAGTGACAAAAACATTAGTGTCCGCTGTTCACTGCGTGGGAAGAAAACTTCTTTTTACAACAAAAAACCCCCCTAAACTTCCAAGCAAGCACCGAGTGCGCTACGACGTAATGGGAAATTCACAGAGATTCTTCAACTGACCACTGCGGCACACCTGCACCAGGGCAAACCTCCGCCTACCTCACTCCTGCTTTACAGGTGAAAATAGAGCAACAGGACAGCTAGTCTTTGATTTTATTTATTTTCTGCTGTGTTTTACTTGCATCTATTTGAAAGAGTGAGTGTAAACACAAACAAAAAAAAATATTTTATGTGCATGTTGCATATAATAAAATTTTTGCTTGATGCATAAAGTTAAAAGATTAAAACGTATAAAACAAGTTTTAAAGAGAGACGTTTCCATTTGATTACATTTTGTATGATGGATTATGCAGAAAACGCAGAATTGGGCTGAAAGATCTATTGCTTTATTACCTATTCAGGTTGTAAATCCTGTTTTTAAAAAGTAGCTAAGTAATTAATTACTTTTGAAAATAAGTAATCAGTAAAGTAACGTGATTACTTTTTTTGGGGTAAGTAATCAGTAATTAGTTACTGATTACTTTTTTCAAGTAACTTGACCAACACCGGTAGTGAACAAACCACAAAGCTGTAGTGTCATAAAACATGCATCATGCAAAGTTCATCAGTTGTGAAATATGAAAATGTCCAGGGCAAAAGAAATCTTGCTGTGTCAATTTAAAAAACAATGGGGGTTTCTTTGTTGTATTTTTTTTGTCACATGAATTTCTTTTATTGAAGAAAATCAAGGAAATTTGTTCCATTTGTTACATAATAAAGTGGTATTGGGCCCATAAAACACAGCAAACATACACACGTCATACACTTAAACATTTCTGTGGACTAAAACATTCAACAAAAGGTGAAAATTCCTATGATTTTAACAACGTTCAGTTCAGTTTGAAGTTTATTGTATTCCTTTATTCTGTCTTTTTTTTTAACCACAGAATGACGCCCTAATGGGAACTCAAATTAGATCGACTACTTGGAGTTGCAAGACAGATTTATAGTGTTACAAAACATGCAACAACAAAAACATATTTCTGCACCAAATTCTGTTTGTTTAGTGAGTCTTATTGTAACTTAAACCATTTTTTTTTACCATTAGACTGTATTTAAATTAACCAAAAAATGCACGCGAGTCCAAAGACAGGTACGTAGTATATTGTGTTCAGGTTTAATGGTTCGTCAACCCCAAAAAGTTTCAGAATCAGTCTATTAAGTAACTTAATAGATGGGAAAATCAGCCAAGTGTACAAACACGCACACACACTCACACACACACTAATAGCACTGTACATGGTAGTGGACATTACAGTTTACAGTAGTGTGCTGATGTAGCACTCTTCACCACTCTTGCTTTTTCTTAAATCTTAGGCTATCCCACCATCTCCTTGTCTGTCATCACGTGTTGTCTCTTCCACTTATAAAACCACCATGATAATGAAAATATGTAGAGAGCTAAGACTGATGGGAAATCATAGAGGAAAACAATGACAAAGAATCCACTAATTAAGAGGGCATAGATTAGAAGTCTGGTGACGTGACTGAAGATATATAATATACTGCACCACACAAGACCATCGGCCTCTTTTAATTTCTCTGAGGAAGATGATGGATGTTTGTGAGATGGGTGGGCTGATTTATTAAAAATCTCTCCATGGGCAACTACACAGCCTTCTATTTGTCTGCCTGTCTCACAATGAGCAGCCGATCTTTCTTTTATGCGAGTGTGGCTTTCCAGATCCATCGGAGCTTCTGCCAGAGCTGGAGTTGTTTCAGGCAATGATTGCAGACTATGCGCATCTGAGGTGGTGGTGAGATTGTGACTGGGATTAGCACTCAAAATCAAATCTGCATGTGATTCAGAGACAACGTGAGCTTGTTCTGCTATGTCAAGTAACTTACTTCCTTCTACCACAGAGCGTTCATGGCCTTTAGTGGGTACAGCTTGCTCCAGCCCTTGACAGAAACTTGAGTTTGGATCTGTTGGTAATTCCGTCAAGGAAAATACCCCTGAATCAAAAGTGTCATTGAGGTCTTTTTCAAAAAGAACATGGCAGCCTTGTGTAGTATCTCTCAGCATGCACCCCATTCCATCAACAATATCAGTGTGTCTATTTGATGCCTGCACTTCTCTGCCAAAGACCTCTTCCCAAATCCCCCTGACCAAATCTTCTACAAATCTTTCTATGAAGATCTCCTCCAATCCCACCTCTATCACCTCAAGTGATGCAGTATTTTCTCCCATAATAGGTTCTTTTGTTCCATGTGACAGCTTTTTATATTCAACACGCAGAGAGCTCTCAACTTCTGCTGACAACTCTTCTTCTTCTTTCAATTCTGCTGGTGCATTCTTCCTCTCCCCCTGAGGGCCCTCCACATTACCCATTAACTCCCTCCCTGCTTCCATTTTCAGCTCCCGAATGCTCATCATCTCATCTCTGTCTTCCTGACTCGTATCTCCTTCTAGTCTTTGTAACGTCTCAGATTGGTGTTCCGCTGAAGTGTCTTTCTTTGCGACATTCTCTTTTACTTCGATTTCCTCTTGGCTCGTTTCACCGCATATGTTCTCATTTTGACCCTCCGTGTCTTCCTGTGAATCGGTCCATCCCACTTCAACCACTTCCAGTCCCTTTGGGTTGCATTTATTTGCTGGAGGTCTGAATGTATTGCAGCCACTTTGGAAAGCCTGGTTGACTTCATTTGATTTCTCTGTTGGTCTCGTCTGCTCTGATGGATTTGCTATTATTCCGTTGCAACTAAAGCTTTTTCCCACCTCTGTCTTGTTGAAGTTTAATCCGTGCTCACCTTCTTTCAATTTCACTCCACTTTGTTCCATTTGTGATTCCTGCTTCATCTCAACTTTTGGCTCCTTGCCTCTTTGGTCTGACTGTGACTGTTTGTCGTGCACATCCAAAATTATTGATGCACTCACATCTAAAGCTGTATCATTATGTTGCCATGCTTGATCATCTAACGCCTGGAACCTTTCCTCTGCTGTACTTATTAGTCCCTTTGTTTCCTCACCTGTTGTTGAAAAGTAAGTTTCCTGCTCTGTCTCTTCGAGTGCTGTCACGCATTTGGTGTTCAATGGAACGCCTTCATTCAATTCAGCTGCCACGATTTTGTTTTCCTGCTTTGAATCAAATCCACCATCGTGTAGATGTTGAGGTCCTGTTTCATTTCTATCACTCTCCTGCTGATTTCCGCCATTTCTGTTTGGCCCAAATTGCTCACACTGCATTTCATCTGCATACCTTGGGGAGGTTTCACTCTCTTCTGTTCTGTGTGGCCTAAATATCTCCTCCTCTGTAGATGCTTTATTTTCCGTATAGTTCATCATGATGTCTTCCTCCTCCACTCCTTTTCTGGATGTGGAAGAAACATACCTCGCCCCATCCTTTGTCCCTTGTCTGATTGTCTCCCTAAATGCCAGCATGTCATCTACACCATTGTGTGTAGTACCTGTAACCTCTCCTTCCCCGGTGGAAGAAAGACCCTCATCCAGCCTTGCTCCCTGTGAGATACTATCAACAGCACTGGCATTCTGAAACCCTGGCATTGCTGTCATGTCTGTTGTCTCCGACTCCCCTGAGCTTGTTATTAAGTCAGCCATGTGTGATGTGATGGGCTCCTCTTCTACTTCTTTTGCTCCTCCTATTATTCCTTCTCTTTCTGGCTCCCGGACCACATGCTTGTGACACTCGGTTGAACTGTCAATAGAGTCCTCGGACCGCGGTGCCCCCTCGAGGCAAAGTTTCTGTGGAGTGTCTGTTACAGAGCTCGTCTCTGACCTTTGGGATGCGTCTTGTGTTGCTGCGTTGTCATCTCTTGGGCTGGTGACACATGCCTCTGCTGGCTGGTGGTCTTCGGTGTTCAAGGCAACATTAGTAAGCAGTTCTCCCCATGTGTCTGACAGAGGCTGACGTGCATCTAAGCAGTGTGCCTGTGCGGCGGCAGGAATATCGGCACCCAGTTGAAATTCTCGAAATGCTGAATATTGGGGTTGGAGCCCTTTGTCGTTTGAAGGAGACACTGATGCTGCTGTCTGCAGCCATTCTGACTCTGGAACGTTAGAATGGTCGGGCCCATTAAGAAAGGCCTGCCACGCATCACACACAGAGGCTTTTTTATTGTCAGTATCATCTGTCCCAGGAAGAAAGGTCTCCCACATGTCATCAGCAGAAGGTGCGTTTTCTTCTTTTGACAAGATCGTTTTAGCTCTTCCGCTCCAGATGTCATCCGCGTCAGCCGTCTCCCACTGCTGGGGTTTGTCATTGCTCCAGTCCAGTGTAAGGAGAGGAATCTGATGGTAGGTGAGGACTTGCGGGCACTCGTTCGGTTGCGCCTTTTGGTATTTATAGAGCATGCTGGCAGAGTCACCCCAGGGAGCCGGCATAGACTGAGAGTCTTTCTGGCCACTGGCTGAGTCACATGCAAGATTCTTGGATTCTTGATGCGTTCTTTGGGAGAGGTAGTCCTGCACACGTGCCAAACGTGCTGCTTTGCGTCTGCTTTTTACGCTCTCCACCTGTCAAAAAAGGCCAAAAGTCAAAGCAGTGAGCTTTGTTAAGTCACTGTGCTGGCGAAACCCTGATATTTGGCTGGTGATTAAAAATGTGCCTTTCCTTTGAGTATTTTTATATATCCAAGATGCAATGCATTTCAATAATCTAGCAACTTCAGACCTATTCTTGTTTGACTCATCAATTTTCCCACATGTTTACAAGCATGCTCCATGTATTATTAATGGACTGAATGTGAAGGATTTCAGATGTGTTCCCAAGTATCAGGTTAGCTAACTTCATGTACCCTTCTGGGACTCAATGTGCAGTATAACATGCACCACTTCCTCAGCTATCATTTGTACCTTGGAGACAAACTAGAACTGCGTTTTTATGATGACACAACATACATTTTATGGCTAGGGGAGTTTACTTTTTGGCGATGCTGGTGTTTTCTAATTTCCTAAAACACTGAAGACACCCCAAACATTACCCCTTCTGGCGTTATCTCTGTAAATCCCTATGACCCACACTGCCACTCCTTTTTCTCTGTTTTTCAACCTCTCTTAAAAGCATGGTGGGAACTGCTGAACCTCAAACTGCAGCCTCTGGCCTAGCACGTTACTTCATTATCAATAAATGTTTTTCATTATCATTTGGGGTAGGGTAAAATAATATAAAAAGAGCCTCACCACATTTCTGTGGTCATCACTGTGAAGTAATAACTGGACATCTTTGCTGTCCAGTGTCTGCCTGTGGGCCTTTTCTGCTCTCTGTGTTGCTTCTAGTTCTGCAGAAGACCAAAAAAAGGCAAGGGTGAAAGTTTTGTTGCACATTAAAACATATATGCACACATGCATGCATATATAAACACTAAGTACACACCTGTAGCAACTGTTGCTGTGTTAGCATTATCCCGGGTCTTCTCCACTGTGTTTCCATTCCTGTTGTTCAAAATAAGATATGGCTAGCGTGACATAAGATGTTTTCCAGACAGTACCAGATAATTAATTTAACAATCCATTATGTATAGTATTCATCAGATCTTTTTGTAGTAAAAGGGGTATTGTTGCTCTCTGTCCTCCAGATGTTGTGTTTCATAATTTCGCGAAGCTTAAAGTCCCCATAAACACCTCGAGCACTGGGGTTCAACTCAAATGGTATAATAGAAAACAGGTTTCAATCTTTTATTAAAGACACGCCTTAAACAACAACTGGCCGTGCTGTATAATTATGCTACACAGTATACAAAATGCCTATTATGCACGTCCAGACAGTGTGTATCTGCGCCAGAGGCCTTTGAAATATGTTTGTCTGCTGCATTATCTGGCCCTTGTGCTGCAGCAGCTCAAAGCCAGAGCATGCACATAAAGGGGAGCTATAATTCTTCAGGCATAAAAAAAGAATTTTGCAGATGGGGTCAAAGAGGATAAAATGAGCATATCTTGCTACAGTGGAGACGTCATGGAAACCGGCGCATACATCTGGCCATAAATGGGCAATGTGTGTTCTACAGGCCACTGGATGGTTACATAACACCTCACTGTAAACACACAATGGCCCAGTTAGTGGAGCATATTGCTTTCAATGACTTCTCTTAATGAGAAGAGCAGCACAGTGTAAGTGCACTTGCACTGTGCCGAATTTCAAACTTCCTTCCACAGTAATTGTAGCTACAGGGCCGTTCTCGCTATAGTGCACAAAAAAGTTTCACAGAAGGCTTTGGTTGACATACAAGTGACTTCCTTCTGCAGAAAGGCATGTTTAAAAAAACTCAGACTTTCACACCTGATAGCTTTGAGACAGCTCCTCTTGCTCTTGTAGCTCTCCTCTTGCATGTGAGGCCCGTGCTCCTTTATCTGTCCCTTTTGGTGGCAGAACATCACGTAGTTAAGTCCTTTGTTGTTAGCCCAGAATGTGCCCGCTGATGATTCATAACAGAGACAGAACTCCAATCTAGTCCCTTCTCTCTCAAACGGAGGCACCAAAGTATACTTGAAGGCAAACCTGTCTGTTTTTCTATCACTGGACCCGGGCACATAGTCTGCCGGGAGGTCAAAGCAGCTGTTCCAGCGGTCGAAAGTGACCCGGGCAAAAACAGACTTACTGTAGCAGAGGTTGACCACCCTGACGATGCCTCGAAGGGTGGTGGTCCCTGGGAGGAGTTCAATGCTCTCCAGCTCGACCATCTGTGCCTGCAGCCTCTGTTCCAGCTCCTCCGGGGATGACGGGACTGTAAACAGACAGCACATATAGAGCTCCTCTAATGAATGAAGTGCCTCCTGCTCAGCAGCCCGACTGACTTCTAGTTCTGCCGCTTCAGCACTGTCAAACTCCTTGACAGAGACCAGGTTGAGGCCAAATGCATCTGCGAAAGACACCTTCCTGCGAATAACTGGTGGGGGTTCTGGTTCCGAGTCGTCATCTGTCTCCTCATCTGTGGTGGAGCCCGTGAGAGAAGAGGCCTTCATTCCCCCCTCATCCTGTTTTCCACTTTTCCCTTGTTCCTCCTCCATCATCAGCCCGTCCTGTCGCGAGGGTTGAACGCACAGAGTCTCCATAATATGCGATGGTCTTGAGCTGTCTGCCTGTCCTGCCGTCTGTCCACTAGGAGGGTGGCACAGACCAGAGTGACCCTCGCCCGGCTACAGTGATAGTGTAGAGGGGAGAGCAGGGAGAGGACGTGACTTGACAGATGGAGTTCGGTTACAGCGAAGCTCGTGAGCCTGAGCCAGGCCTATTAATAGGACACATATAACTAGACCAAGGCTGGCCTGTTATCCTCGCGGTTACGCTCTCATAATATGTTTGTTAGTAACATCATAACTACATGAAAGCAAAGCATTTACAGAGCTCTACAATGGAAAATTAGTGCAGAAAAAGGACATACTTGAAGCTACTTTGAAGTTTTTTATTTTATTTTACATTTACTTGCTTTGCAGCAACAAAGTCTTAAAAGTTTCACATAGCAAAATTTCTACCTGCTTTTCGACAATCCACACCTGATACAGTATCTCTGCATTCTTGGCTACACTGTAAAAGCAGTTGTCTAGTTTTACTTAATGGTGATCAGGCCTCTGGGTATAAATCTAAAGCTAAACAGACTAAAGTTTGATGAAAAGTCATCCTTTGAAACAGCACAAATGGAGAGTGATCGATCAACCTAAGGACTGATTGTTAGCATAAGGTGCACATATGAGAACAGCTCTGAGATGCTTTAGTTTTTGTTCAGGAATCTCACCAGTGTTAAAAGCAATAAAATGTAAAATGCATTTTCCAGACAAAGTAACTATTAGTGCTGCCGCTTCAAAGTATTTACTGACACTGATCAACTGAAGTACCATAGGAAGCTACAGTAAGTTGGTCTGAAACTGAAACTGAATTGCCACACCTAAATTCCTTGTGTTACCAAGTGTGTCCCCTGCTGAAATGTCCCCTAGAAAGAAAAGTATCATCCTACCCACTGCAGGGGAGCTGCAGCTGACTAGTCACCTCCACGTGGACAAGGAAATGAAAGCATGTCCACACTGTCATCAATAATGTATCAAATTAGTATTAGTTCTGTTGCTGTTCTTGGAAGGCCAGGGACTCTCTTGTATCATCGACATTAAAGCAGACTTAATTTTCACTGCATCTTGGACAACAAAACAGAACATTATTATGAGATTGGACTCTTTCTTTGGCTGTGTGCGTGTGCATACTGACATGATTTTGCACAAAGTGATCTCAGATAGGAAGTTTAATTCAACTAATCCTTGATATGCTGGATAAGTATACCCCCAGATCTTGTATATCTTGTAAATAGACATTGGTGCTTGTTGTATAATCTTTTACAAGTGTGTGAGTGGGTTTTCTTTTCCCCCAAAGGACCCTTTGTTCTTCATACTAAAGGCAAAAATGCTCTCCTTGGACTTTTCAACTGCAGTTTTAGTGATTAAGTTGCATCATTTGCAGCGTATGAAAAGGCAGACATGTGACAAGTGTTAATTTGCTACAGCTAAGTGCAATCATATAAAATACATAACATTAAATGCATACAGTCAGTAGCAGGAATGCTAAAAAAAAATGTCTAAATGCAAGACGAATTGTGTGACTAAGTTTTATCAGTAGATGGCACTATGTGATCATAGTAAAATTCATGTCAGCACAAGTTAAAATTCATTTGCATTTCCACTGTAGTCTCCCTTAGTGTGATAATGAGTTCCAGGCGTACAGTTAGCCTTGTCCACAAACAAGATCATTACAGAAGGAAAAGGTAATATTAATATTTCTTCTGTGTACCTAAGACTTCCTGTGCCAGTTACCTTCATCAGAAAGTTGTTTTCTGTTTTAAAGAATGACCAGTAGGTGGCGGCATACCACCGTCACAATTCCACGAGACTGCTTTTCCCTTCATGTCCTCATCATTTTGCAGATGCTGCTTCCTCTAATTCACGTTTCACGGAATATTTAGTTGCAATAAAGATTTTTAACACAAACAAAAGCACAAAACGGTAGAAAAGACTGTGTGCGTATACCACACAATTACTGGAACAATCCCAGTTTATATTACATCAGACAGATAAGTGTCTAATACTGTATTTTTTCAGATGATTTCAGAATATAATATGGGTATTCCGTGCATACACGCCAACAGGAAACAGCTTTCAGGATAATGCTGATAAGAATAATAATAACTAAAAAATAATGTATTTTTAAAAAATATTTACGTATTTAGTCAGTAATAACAATAATAATGGTAATAACAATAGATCTTTTTTTGTATATTAAATTCACATGGCCACACTACACAGCAACATGTACACATCACCTACAACCGTGTTTCTCTCAATTATTTGTAACATAAATAACACCAGATATATAATCTTTAAATGCACTAATCGCCCTTCTTAAGCAAAACACTTAGCTCTTACTCCTTTTCCTTTCCCACTTGATATTATTCTGAATATTTATTTCTAAGCTATGAACATCGTAGCGTTTGAAGAAAAAAGGGGGAGGGGGGGATAGAAAGAAAAAAAGAAAGAAAGAAGAGGAAAGACGAGATAGAAGAAAGCAAATCATTTTAACTACTGCTCAGGGTTGTGCTCAGTGTTTGACTGGCTTCGGATCTACTATTAGATGAATAAATACACTAAATTACGTTGTAAAGGTATGACAGAATAAGTAATAATAAAATCCTCCAGTCAAGAATCTGTACATGTTGTCGTATGTTTTTCTTTTGTAAAGTATTTATTCAACAGTGATTTTCTGTATACAGAGTTTAACCTTAAACGTGTTTACACTAAAGCACAATTTTAATAACACTCATAATGATGATGGCGTTTAGGATATTATGTTTTTCACGCACTGGTTTCCAATCATCCTCTCAGTGTAAACACTTGTAGACAACCGCGAATATTTCTATCTGCAAACCTACAATTTAATGACGTGCACGTAAAAACGCCAGCTTTAAAAATGTCACCGCTGATGAGAGAGGTGCAGTTTAAACTCTGGCTCGAAAGCTGCTGAAGATTTTAAGGTATATTTGTTTCCATCGATGCTTTCATTTGCATTATTATTTGTTTAAAAAAAATCCTGTCGTGCAGTTTTATGAAAGTCGGTTAATTACGCAAAATTTGAGAGGAGAAAACACACAAAATGACCTTAAAAAGATTCAAAAGGGAAACAGTCACGATTGATGTATGCCGGAGGAAGCTGCTACATAAAAGCAGATCCTCTTGATGAAATATTGCAGGAACATTAAAGGCATATATTGATTCTTTTCTTCAGTTTAATAGCGGATGGTTTCGCACTACTTCTTTGCGAGTTTTAGCATATAAAGTCAAGTTTATCAAAAACAAGAAATGTTGCTTTTTGGTTGGCGGGATCGTCCCATTAGTGGAAGGTTACCGGTTCAATCCCCAACAATAATATCTAACTATGGTGAACGCTTCCTCACACGGGCAGCAGCTCTCCCCGCTAAAATACTTAATAGTTAAACGTTAGCGAAGAGTGAAAAAAGGGGGGGGAGCAAACTTTTAAAAATACTTTTTTTTTGTTTACAGAGCAGGTGGCCCTGACGTCACACGGGGTCGCAGTACGCCCAAAAATAACAAACACACCTCCGCGAACAAGCAAGTGCCTCCCCTGGGGGGGTTCTAGTCCCAAATATACTACTTGCTTGCCGGGTTGCTGCCTGATGTGTGTTTGAATCGTAACGAAAGAAAGAAAGAAAAAAAAAAAACAAGCCGCTTCTTCTTCCTCGCATTGCGCGTCATTCAAACAGGACTCAGTATATTGCTTTTCTCTCTGTTGCATTAGTAATAACAGCGGCGTTGACGGGAGACCGCAGGAGAGAGTGTGTGTGTGTGTGTGTCTGTCTCCGACAGCGGTGCCCAGCGGAGGAATATTTGAGCTTTTTTTTATTTACTCTGCAGCTTGTTGTTCATTTTCTCTGCGTTATGGTGAACTTGGACAGTCACGTGCGAAGACGGCTGCAAGTGTAGAGGACGACGGTTTCTCACCTGGCGTGTCCACTTTGACTTTAGGGAAATATACCTGCCGTTTCTCGTGGTAAGTTTTCCTGCGCAGGAGCGTATTAGTCTCCGAAAACCTTTGACTATTTTTTCTAAACCTCTCTGTCCACTGCATTTGAATTAGGAAGTGAACCGCTGGTTGTCAAGTTTTTGCTTTTTGTTGGGTTATTATTTACACGTTGCGCTCGGAGTTAGCGAGCTGCTTTGACAGATTTCCCTTAGCTCGGTATTCGCTTAAAAAAACTGTTAGGACCTTTTGAGAGCACTGTCCAGTCTTTGCCTGCTCTGAAAGCTGAACGCTGATTTTTTTTTTTTAAGTGCGACGATATAAAACAAGTTGTTAATTTTCTAACACATTTATTCCACATGTCTAACAGAATTAGGCTATTTACCGATTTTTATTCACCGTTATGTGATAAATTAAATATTTAAAAATTAATTTAAAAAGTTTGCTCCGAAACCAGCTCAATTCTTTTGTTTCTTTTTTTGTATATATATATATATATATATATATATATATATATATATATATATATATATATATATATATAGTCTTCACTAGAGAAAAATAAACAAAAAACTACATAAAGGACAAGTATCTACATGAATTTAATTGGAAGCTATTTTATTTTCCAGCTGAATTTATTTTTTATGCAGCTACCTACTACGTTGTAGTAATTAGTAAAAAAAAGAAGGAAACTGTGATTTGATTTGCATCTTATTGCAGCTTCTGTGTGTAAGATATGAAGTCAGTTTAATTCTTTTTCAGTGCAATCCTTTAGTGTTCTAGCCATATAATGATATCACATATGACTGGTGGTTTTAAAACCATGTTCCACTAGTGCTCAGTTATATTTTTCTTTAAATACCACTGTCACAGCTTCTTAAGCTCAAAAGGTGCATTTAGATTTAATGATCCTTTACCTGCATGACTGCTGTCTGCGTTATCAATATCTACGATTAATCAGCTTACCGTAGTTGCATGCTCCATTTTTATATTCCATCTTTTTTCGTTGTCCAGAAACAGACAGGGGTGTTGGTAGTGTATTGCTTTTCATCATGATAAACCTCCAATTCAGACTAATTTCTCTAAACATTACAAGCTCCTAAAAAAATCTTCTGCTGGCCTCCTCTATTTCACACTCCCTGTCCCTCCTGTCTTGCAATCAAGTGTGGCCCAAAAATCAATAGATGTAACTTTTTTTTCCCCTCTCTTTTGGTAAAGAAAGGCTAACAAGGCACTGGGAGCTGCAGAACTCTTCAGGCCTGTCCTCTGATCAGCTTTCACCCCTAGATTAGCTGGATCGACCTTACTTGTTCAAGCCGCAGGGTGCACAGGTGTTCCCTCCTCAGTTATGCAGGTGTGGGCCAGTTCCCCCCCTCACTCAGCAGCTCTCACTCTTCAAAGGCCAGGCGGCAATAAATGCCCCTTGTGAAATATGTCAGCGACAGCGCACAATCAACCTTTGTTGAAATGCCCCTGTAATTATTTCTCAAAGTGTGTTTAAAACAGACTCTTGTTTACTTGTTGTTTAGGTGTCCTTGCATTTGGTAAGTGAGGCCACTGGATTTTGTAAAACAGGATGCATTCTTCTCCTTCCCTTACCCACTTAAGGCAGTGGGAGAGATGCAGAGAGACCTGCCATTAGTCTCCCTTCAAGACTGACCGTTGTTGGGAGCAGCGCACTTATTACCCCGGCTCTCCCCACTCTGCGTCCATTTTTTGATTGCAGCATTCATCATTGGGTGGTCGTGCTCTACATTATGGTAATAGGAAAATGAATGTCCTCCACAGGATTAATGTGTATACCCTGTCATATGTTTCAATCATTTATCAAAATTAAGATTCGGCTTTCAGCTCAATGAACGCTGGTTGATGCATGATTTTGTCTCAGATATGAGAATTGTTGCTTCTAGCTGAACTCAAGTAGAAAAATCCTTTGTGTTTATTTATTTTTTTTTATTCTAATACTCCTGTGGAAACTTGCACAGTTTCCACAGTTTTTTATTGTGCACTGTGCAAAATAAAAAAAGGGGGTGGGGGGGTTTGATTAGAAGAAAGTGGCTTTTATACACAGATCACATCAGTGTTGTTTTTGGCTCTTTAGATAATGAAACACTCATTTTTGGATTAGTGTTTGAATCGCACCATCACCCATCCCCCAGTACCACTGTAATGAAGCAGACTGTTCACTCAACCCTTGAGGTGTTGGTGCTTTTCTTTTCTTTTTTCTTTTTTTTCGGGGGGGGGGGGCATGCATGGTTAAGAAATTTGAGGGAGTGGCGCACTAGCAGCATCACTTATCTAACCTCGTCAGTGAGCCCATCCAGTGTGTTTTCACTCAGCCCCTGTTACATAAACTTAAAGGTGATTAAATGGCATGTGTTCAGGTTATATCCCTTCATAGAAATGTTTCTATGACAACCTCCGTACCTCCGTGCAAGTTAAAGCAACCAGAAGTGATCACGTCCGTCCCCCCCTCCCCGCTGCACTTTGGTTCCCTCCCCCTCCAAGTTAAGAATGGAATTTGTGTTGACAGTTTTGGCCTTTAATGGCACTTTTGTGCCGCGCAAAAGTATTTGTTTACCAGGATCATATGCTGCAAGCTGTCAGCTTTGGAGAGATTGACTTCTTAAGATAAAAGAGTGCATTACATGCTTAGGAGGCCACTCTTTTGGACTGTAATTATCCACATTTCAGTAATGATGTTTTGTGTGTCCCAGTTACTAAGAGTCTTGAGACAGCTCAGACTTTTTTAGTTACGCTCTGGGTCACTTCTTAAGCCCAGCTAGACACCGTTGTCGACGAGGAACGCTGTGACTCTTTGGCTGGAGAAAGCTGTGTAGGGTGGGGTCAGGGGATGTGGATTATAGAGAGATTGCAGGCTCCTCACACAAGGGTGAGTTAATAGGGAAAAGTTGGTAACATACTCACTGACCATTTGATTTTTATGCTTGCTTTCCCAAGTTAAAAAGATTATGTGGCTATGCTGTAAATTGACTTTAATCAAAACAGTCACGTATCAAAATGTCCTGTAAAGATTGTTTTTGCAAATATTACTACATCTTACGTCATCATGTATCCCTCCAAGGGTTGTAAAACTCACAAACAGATGACCACACTCCACAAGCTGAGATGTGTAGTTTTTTGCTGGCGTGTATCACAGTGTGTCTGACTCTAAATGCAAAGAAGCATTCATGCAAAGTTATAAAACATTAGCTTTGTGTACACAATCTTTCTTACAGTTATGAAAAATAAGTCATGCTTTTCATAAAGTTTAAATTTCTCCTCTTGGCTGTTCTACTCTTGACCGTGACCTCATATATTGTAGTCTTCCTTTCAGCTGACACCAAGCTGCAACCTTCAGGGGTGAAAGATGGAAGCCAGCACGGATTGCCAGAAACTGCAGTTCCTGTAATAGCCACTTGAGGCTGTCTCCAAAAGCGAGTCAATCTCCACAGACTCCAGCATTAAATCGCTGAACTCTACAGCCTGGTACAAAAGCATTTTATTCATTCTCTTTAGCTTATTTCCAGCTTTTTGGGAAGATTAGGTTTTTGTTAGAATTTATCCATTTAAATGTTATTTAAACTGCTATGAGCGACAGGTAATTGGAACGGTATTTCACTTTTCTAGTCCTACCACTCAAAGGTGGGTGCTGACAGAGGTGGATAAATGCTAGCTGTTTGCTGATTCAAGTCACTAACAGTACCTTCCAACCATGCAGCCTTTTGGAGCCTTTTTAATGCAGTTAGCTGACAAATGATATGGATTGCTGTGTTGTTAATTGTACTTTCAGACTTTCCAGGAAGTCTCTTTTAAGTTTGCTGAGTGATGTTCTAACATTTTATTTGTATGTTGTTTTTTCCATTAAATAGTATACATCTGTGTCTGTATGATGCATCCACGCAGTCTATGGATGCACCTTGACAACCAAGCTTCCACCCACTCATCCAGATGTGTTCACTTCTGGTTCTAAAAAAAGATGGAAATGCAGGATTCAAAATGTGGAGCCCACAACGGGCGATGTTGGTTGTGGCCACATACAACCATGGGTCCATTTGATAGCAGCCACAGACCTTACATGTTTTTATATCCTCAGTTTTTCTTTCTTTCTTTTTGAGTTAGCAGTTGCATGTTTACTGTGTGGCCAGTGTGGTGTGAGGGCATGACAGCTTTTATTCAAGTCACGGTCAGATGGACGATGTCCTCATGTGAAAAAAAAAAAGTGTTGGTTTTGGGGGTCTTGCCCTGAATTAAAGACAGAAGGTCACTCATGGTAAAAGGCAAGGTCACTGTTACTCAGACTGCATTCAGCCATCAGCTTGTCACTTGTAAACAGTGAGGACTGAGGTCCACTGAGGTTTAGAAGGTCTTTATATATGATATGTTAATAGAATAATGATTATTTTAATTAATTTCACAATAGAAATGTAAGAAAAAAGAAAAAGAGGTTAGGTTTCATAATGCCTAAGTTGGTTTTTACCTTAAATAAATAAATAAATATAGTATTAGTTAATGAGTGTACAGTTGTAAAGACTGGGCTTTATAGAATGGTTTGTATTGATGGGTTTTATCCTTTTTAGAAACAAAAACACACTGTGCCTCACAGAGGAAACAACCTTTCCTCTTTACCCTAAGAGACACAGAGAAAAAGGGAAAAATGTTTATTTCAAACATGTTGTGTGTGTAGGGGGAAAAACATGAAAGAGAGGGGGGGGTCATGACAGTAACAATTTTTGACAGGCACATTAGGCTGCAGAAAGAGCATCCAGCTCGGGGCTGAGGGCATATGGTGCTGCCTTCTGCTGGCATAGCTCTAGAACAAGTTACAGCACTCGTGCAGGGTCACGACTGTCTCAGGTTTGTTCCTTCTGTCTCACCCGTCTAAATAAAAACAGGGGGGAGAAAAATGGTAGTGGGGGGTTGGGTTGCGGTGGTGTTGAGCATGCTGGGCATAGCTTTGGTGTTGTACACTAGCCGTGTCTTTCAGCAAAAGGACAAAGAGAATGTTCCCAGTCAGGCCCCTTTGAGTCAGGACATAATTTGGTCAAAACGTGGAAGGGAGACGTTTGACATTTCCAGAAATGCATCGCTTTAACTTTGGATTGTTTCGCCACCATGTACTCTCCACCACAGTTTTTATTTCTGGCAATGCGAATGTAAATCTGCATAAAACATAATAGCAGTTATCAAGTTCTGAGCAAGTACAGCGTAGTGCTTTTCTCTTCTTTCACCATCTGAACACCCGGCTCGTGCTCCTGGATGGCAATCCCTAATCCTACTCTAAACAATGGCCATGTTTTCACCACACAGGCTTTTCTAGGTTTTCTCCTCTGTAATGTGGAGAGGATGGACTTGGATATTGTGGAGGATGACGCAGGGCTTTGGTTTGAAGGCAACAGATCGGTGGGAGGGTAATTACAGGCTACTGTGTGGCTCTTTGGATTTTCCCTGGATCACAGCTATAGGCCATGAAGCTCAGCCTCAAATGCAACTCTCTGAGAATGAAGTAAAATAGCCACAACATATGGACCCAACAAAACAATGGTTTATTTTTACGATTTTTGATGAGTGGTTTTTAATTTAGATTGTCACTCCTGGCAAGGAGCAGGGCAGATGGTGCAGACTTGAGTGCCCATCAGAGCCTAAATACCTCCAGGCAGCTGTTGGCCATAAACTTTTTTTCTCTAGCATTTTCTCTCTTTAACACGGCTCGGGTCAAGAGGAGTCAAACCTGTTACAACACCTGTTTCTGCATATGCAAATCTGTTGTTTTGTCATTTCATTAGGCAAGGCGAAAAGACGGGGGTCCCTTGTGGTTGCAAATGCGACTGGCACTGGGCCCAGTTGGCACGCTGCACTGTAGAAAGACGCTTGAGGCAGGGTTTGGTTTCTGTAGCACAAGCGACTTAACCATTGGGTTCCTTTACATCACAGCTCAATTTCGGGGTGGGCTCCTAAAATTTGGGGACAAAGTTGGACTGGATGTAAGGAGGGGGGAAAGTTCCACTCTCTATTTTATATGTATATCTTCTCTGTAAAGAGGATCCGAAAGTGAATGATGAAGGAAGGCAAAAATTGGCACACGTGTGGCTGGCACGCGCCACTCGCCTCCTTCACCCGGGATGGGGTGGGGGTACCCCCCCTCAATATCCTCTCCTCTACTCCCCCTTCCCAACCTCATCCCTTCATCATCTGGCGCTCTCCCGCAGCGCTCGTCTCTTAACCACATGTGCCAGTGCAGGGCCTGCTCGTGCTCCGGGGCTAATTGTTCACTGGTAAAACTGCATGCTTGTTGGTGGGGGTCTCCCCTTCAACCAGGCATAGGGATACAAAGCAGGGTGGCGGTGTGTTTGAGAGCGTGGGGTGGGATGGGGGGGCTCAAGATCATGATCTCTTCATGCAGTTTATTTTTCCCATATAAGTCTGAAGATTGTCAGTTGTAATCCTGCCTGTGTGCTGAATGCAACAAATACACCATGAAATTAAAGGTTATTGCAGGAGCGTAATGCAAAAGCTCTGTTTGAGATTACCAAAGCTGTTTGCAGACTTGCAGAGGATGAGAAGTGGGGAAAACACAGTATGTTTTCCTTTCCTGTGTTTGACAGTTTATGTCTTCCTTTGATCACTGGATTGATGGGTCATTTTAAACAGATGTTTAGAATATTCAGACTTCCTTTCATTACAGTTGTTCAAAAAACCTTTAAGGCATTACAGTTACACTCACACTGAATGTATCTATCAACATTTCAGATTCCAAATTATTTTAAAATACAAATTTGTATTTTAAGTAGTTAACCTTGGTGTGTTGTCACTGAATTCAGTGTAGCGTGCTCTCTTGAACTTTTTTACAAGTGCCTTCATCAGCGTACACTTAAGAGTTAGATGGATGGAAAGACCCAGGACTAGTGCCTTTGCTGAGTTAATCTCATCTGATAACTGCTGTCTTCCCCTTCCTTCTCCTCCCACTCTCTGTCCTCCTCCTTTCTCTGCCATGGCTTGGTGGGTCTGATTTGTAGTTCTGCTCCTCTCTCACAGAAGGCATTAAAGCCAGGCCCCACAAGCCCCCTCTGATATGGGAGAGTTCATTAGAGATGTGCCTTTGATGGGCAGCCTTTTCATGTGACTACCGGTTTTTCAAATACCTTGATGTAGAAGCTTAAGAAGCCATTGTGCAGTAAGCCCTCCTTTTGATGCGACTTATTTAGATCTGCATAGTAAATCAGGGGGGAGTAAATAACCAGCCAGCAGATGGAAGCAAGGAGATAAGGCAGCAGCGAACAATCGCATTTGTATTTTGTTATGATGTTGACAGCAGCTAAAATTCACTAATCTAGAGCCACTGATCTGCATTTCAAAGAAATCTCATTTAGCAGCGGGGAGGATAAAGTTCCTCTCATTGTGTCTATTTTATTGCATTCTTCGCTAATTTATCTGCCCACAGATTTAACGTGCAGGGCTTGGTGGTAGGAGCCGGCGTCCGTGCGTTGCATAGGGGGTCTTAAATACTGTGAAAGCGGTTACGTCTAGACTGTGAGCTGAGGGTAATTACACGTCTGACCATGAATAGAATGAGTTTGAAGACTCATCTTTCTTCAGGCAGGCCTGAATTGCTCGACTAACACTGATAAGGAGCATTTGGTCCCCACAGAAATATTGCCAGTGACTTTCCATAACGCCCCCCCTCTCTTTCCAACACCAAGGATGGTATTTACTTTTAAGATAAAGTTATTGTGTATAGTAATCTGACTTGTTAGCATAATGTCCTCTTTCATCGCAGGACCCTCCTTTTTCTGATGTGTGGAGGTATTTGTGGTCCAGGTCTTAAATAGTTTATCTTGACTTAGCGCACAAGCACTTTATGTAAATATCAGCCTATAGCATTATTAGACCTTCATGAATAGTTGAATGCTTTTGCCATATTTATAAGTTGATAGAATTTACCAATGGTTTTAGACTTGGCATAAAGACATGTGTGTTATTTGTAAATCCCCACGAATTGGAGGTCATGCAGACTAATAGCATTCCAAATGCTTTTCCACTGAATAAAATATAACATCTGCATGGCCACAGGGTGCTGTGATGATGGAAGTCTAGCCAGGAGCAAATGATTTAAGAGAAGTGGGGGGCATTATCTAAAAATTATATTTTATATCTATATTATATCTAAAGTGGCTCCTTAGTGTAGTGGTTTACACATTCGATAACAGGGAACGAATCCTCGGTTTGATCCCAGGAGCCGCAAGTCCTTTTGGGGTTGTGAAAGGAAGGGCATCAGGTTTAAAAAATCGGCCAAATCAAACATGTGGAGATACCTGCTGTGGCAACTCTTTGTGAATAAGGAAGCAGCTGAAAGTAGCTTATCCATATTATATCTAAAATGTGCTTTTTCAGATGTAGTAATCCCATCCAAGTAGATGTTTCACTCTACTTAAATACACATTAAAACAATTGTTATTCTGAAACTTTTCATGTCGGTTTTCCCAATATCCAGTCCACTGGTTGGTGCTCACCCCCCAGTCTTAAACCTTCTTACCCCATTCTTTGCAAATATTGTGCAGCAATATGTGCAACGTTTTTTCCACAAACTCAAAACAGTGAGAAATTATACCAGTTGGCATGTTTTTGTTTTCAGCTGTGCTCTGTGAGCTCCGGGCCTTTTGCACAGTTCAGAGAGCACATTCCTTAGGATTCAGCAGTCGCTGGTTGCCTGTAGGGGTCATTGGAATTCTGGGAGAATAAAAGGGAGAGGAATAAAAAAACATCCCAGGGAGGAACATCCAGGCCATTTTTTGCCCTTCATGCCCCCAGCAGCAGAAAGTGGCCTCTCTGATGCTCCTGGGGACTTGTTGTTAGCCCCTAGTTCTCTAAATGTAATGCATGTGCAATAAAAGTGTCCAGATCAATCAGTAGCTGCAGATGTGGCATTGTATTCTTCTTTCAATGTACTTGTGTGATTAACACAAAAATCATCAATGCTAATGGGCTCTAAATTATATGGATACCATAGCATGTGTACTTAGATTCAGACAGCTGAATGGAAGTATATGAGAAATCAATCGTGTCAGGTTAACGGTGTGATTTACTTGGCGTTGAGAGCTAGAGCCTTCCAGGCACTGCGCCTTTTAACTTTACAGAGATTGAGCAGTTTGGGGGCAGGGGAGTGTACTGTATCGTACATTGCCTGTTGGTGCATGCATTTACACACAGATATATACCCACACACATATGCTCTCAGGCTTCACAGCAAAAATCCAGGTGCACTTTGTTGTCACAAAGTTTACTGCCTTCACCTACAAACCTTACAGAAAATAGTTATGCAATAAGCCATCTAGCCCACACTTGTTAGTTCCAGCAATGAATGTTCCTAGGGGGAAAAAAAATCAGTGTGTCATAAAGTAGTTTTGGACTAACAGTGTGCTTTTGTTTTCTCTAATCTCAGAGAGCTGACATTGCTGGACTGCTACCCCACCTGTGACGGACAACAACAGCAAGTTCTCTCCCTGAGGGTAAGTATTTGAACATAGTCCCTTCATGTCCATCGGTCAAAGCATCCTGGACCTTGGGAGGGATTTAGAGCAGCATGTATTTTCAAAGCTCTGTGTTAAAATTAAAAGTACACAGTGCATTCCTAAGGCCAATTAATCTTTCAGAGTAAAACTCTTATGTAAAACAGTTGTGTGTTTGCATGCAATGACTGTGTCTTTGTTTTTAGTCTGTGCTTGATAGTGTTACGGTATTGTTAACCTGCCCGTGTTAGGGTGATTGTAGTGGCTGGAAGAGGTCAGTGGGGCCCCATTCCTCCTCAAATGTAACAAATCTTCATCTTGTCTACCTTGATAGAATTCCCCCTTCACTGGGCAACCTTTCAGTTGTGCCTGTTTGGTTTTCACACCCCAAGGATTTTCAATCTACTCTTACTTAGAAGTTATGATATGCACTATGGCTGACAAATGTGAGCAAGCTTGGATTTCTTTTTTCTTTTTCTTTTTTTTTTTTTTTTTTTTACTTTTTCTTTTTCTTTTTTATGCAATTGATGTCTTGATTGAGATTTGTAGCAGAACTAGAATTGAAGAGGGGTTACATTGTTCCTAAATTCGGTATATTCCACATGTATCTCTCTATATTGGTGAACACAGCAGGTGGCAAAAGTGGGACTCCACTAGTCAGACTTTTTCCATACAAATAATGAAATAAATAAATTATGAAATTGAATTTTGTGAATTGGAATGAAGAGTAACAAACAAGGAACAAAAATATATGACTATTAAAAAGCCCCAAAACATTTATTTATGATGTAAATCTAGTTTATTTGCATGTTTTATTCCAGCCTAGTCCGTGTCTTTACTGCATTTTACCTCCTTTCTTCCTCTGCTCTCTGTTTCACCGTCTCTGTCACATTGTGTGCTGAGCTCTGCTAAGCAGAGCTTATGAGAGTAAAGCCGACAGTTTTTCTATCATTGATAGAACAATGTTTGTTTACAATAAAATCACAATGCAAGCAGCCAAACAGAACTTAAAAACATTGGAAACTGTTGCATTAAATTAAATGGAGTCCACAGATCAACCCGTAGCCTCAGATTCCAAATCCAGCTATTTCTAGCTATTTGAGTCAGTTACAAAGTATCTGCTCAATGCATGTCCAGACAAATGCGCTTTTTTGTTGTTTTTTTCGGTGTGCTTCTCATATTTATGGTCCGACATGTTTCTTATTTTTCTTTTTAGGGATGAAATATGTATACAGTGCACCCGTAGAAAAAAGCAGACGACAAACACTGTAAAGTGCAAAGTGGTAAGTGAAAGCAGTTTTCATTGTCCTTGCATGCCTGGTGTTGTGTTTTCTTTCAGATTAATGTGTCCACTGTAATGAGGCACATCAGTCACGACTGCTGATGGGGTTTGGCTTTAGAGAAACAGTCCTGGGTGCTGAAATGACAAATCAGCAGAGCGGGGTATGAGAAAAGTGTACATATCAGTGTATCGTTTTCTTATGGATATATTGGTCATATGGTCTGGAGGGTGTTATTGTGACCTTATTAAAAAGAAAAAGCACAAGTGTTGTTTAAAGGTTGCACATGATAATCTGCCATTTTACATAATGCAATAGCCATTTATTTATTGCAGTTAATTAAATGCCACAATTATTCTGTCAAGGCCAAAGATGGAGGAATGTTTGTCTTTTTTGCAAGACAATGCATAAACTTGTTGAGGTGGAGCTATTACATTTTGGAGCCAATCTGGTTCATTTCCAAAAGAAGTAAAAAACTTTTTTCTGTGGTTGATTTATTGTTTGAAGCTAGAAGTTTGTGTCTGTTTGCTTTGAATCTATTTTTAAAATCTATTCAATCCATAACCTAACAGGAAAAAAAAAAATTTTTCTTAAAACACCATCTTGGAGTACAGTCTTTGAGGTTAAAATGTGATTAAAGTGTGTGCACATAAGCAAAGACACTCAGCATCTTGGGTGCGAGACCACTTCCACCTTCCCATTGCTTTCATTCCTGAGTGAAACAGAGTCAAGATTTCTTTTTCCACCTAAAAGAGATTTAAACATTACTTCTTAATTTGTCCAGTATTCAGTTAAATCTTCAAAGATGAACTCTTACTGCATATCTGCTAGCCTAAAAATGTCCCTCTAATCATTGCAAAAATGTGTAATTGCCTCAACACTGCAAGCTGCACTTCCACCGTAGACACATATAAAAATCTACAGCAATTAAGCATATCTTTGGCTACTTTAAAGAAGCTACAGCTCAGTCTGAACAGCTCTCTGCGCACATTTCCAGTTTGAAATTGATTTCTTGTCATAGATCAGAGACCTCTTGTCATACCATTTTCAATCCTCAGATGGTTTCTCTGAGCCCGCTAACTGTCGTCCCTGTGAGTGGGCAAACAGGGGAACCTCCACGGGTCTTTACCCTGGGCACTCAGAACAGTCGAGGGGGTAGAGGCAGAAATCAAAGGGACTTGGATCATTCCCCATTGGCAGCCTCCATTGTCTAGCTGATTTGGGATTGGTGGAGAAGGTGAAAACTGCAGGGTCGGTGTGTGGGGGTGGATGGAGATCAGGCAAAGCAACCCTTCTTTTTTTTCTAATCTTTATCCACCATTAACCCCAGTGCCCCCGTGTGTGGCTGAGATCAGGGCCATTGGTCAATCCCCCATTCACTGCCACCCAGAATATTTTAAAGTTAAGCTCCATCGCTTAACAAAAAAAGTCTTACTCATCAAAGGTTTAGTTTCCCTTCTTTCCCCCTTTTCCTCACTTTTGCACTCACTCCCAAGGATCTGCTGCCGTTCTTCATGCGCCCTTCTCTCTATGGTCCACTGTTTTGTCTTCACACTTAGGAAAGAGGGAGGGGGAGAAGCTGAAAGTTTTTTGGAAGTTCCCCAGTTTCCATTTTTCGATTTAATGAAGTTTGGGGTAGGGTCTGATTGTGTCATACTGTGAGCAAATTGGAAGAAAAGCCAGTGACATCTTGCCCTTTGCTGAGCTCTCTGATTAGGAGATGTCCTGTTCTTACATTACCTCCATGAAGGAATTATTTTTGCATACCTGACATTTATATTTCCAGCAATTTTTTCCTCTTCTTTTTAACTGGTGTGAATGCTCCATATAAAACCCAGTTTAAGAAGAAGATAGAATTCAGTCCAGGTCCTGTTCTCAGTATAAACACTTTAGATTAATCTCTTTTTCCACACTATACTTTTTTCCTAGCAACTATCGGGTATTTATCTCACTCACATCTATCTAAAAAAGAAATAACTGAGGGTCAGAGTAAAAAAGCAAGAGAGGATGTGGAGATGGAGGATGTCGGGTGATGAGTAAAGAAAAGAAATTGCACGGCGAATGTTTGTCCTGAGTGCACAGTTGCTATGAGAATGAAGTTTGCAAGGAGGCTCAGAATGAGTATTACCATCATTACCTCAGAAGAAGATGGCTCTATTGATCCTCTGCGGTATTCCCCTCTTTTTCTTTCATGCTATCTGTTATCCAGTTGATTATAAATTGCCAAATCTTCATTCGAATATGAACGGATGAATCTGAATCTAGAATATGTAATTTAAGAAATTTTAATGCAGGAAAAAGAAAGTTAATTTCCCTCAGCAAAGGTGGCCTGCCTCAGCATACTTTGGGGCCCTTGCAGTAGTTCTGTATATGTGTGTGCGTCATATTAGATAATACTCGTTGGAAATACCGCATGCAATAGCTTAATTTCTGAAGAAAAGGGAGCAAAGATCTGCTGTTTCAAGTGTTATTCTTTCCTTGCAATTTAATTCAAGAAAATCTTGGGGCGTGGAAGCAGGGCCTGATGGCATCTCTCCAAGAGCCTGAGATTATTGTGAAACCCAACCTGAGGCAGGCATGACATCAGAGAGGCCTGACTTTAGGTTGAACTCCTTATTTCAGGTGGGACGAATTATGAGTGGGCTTCGCTCGCAGGTGATCGTGTCCAGTGAATCGGTCGCACACACTCACGCATTCTTCTCCCAAGGTCTGAATGCTGATTGTCTTGACAGATTGAACTCGTGTGTTATCACCAAGCTGTCACGCAGCCTCATTTTTCAGCCTGCACAAATAGTCTAAAGTTTATGTTAGCCCTTCCCAGCGCAGTGTTTTATAGGGATATTGCCATCGTGACATAAACTAAATCCTACAGTGTTTTAACCTGCTGATGAGTTCTGTTTATGTAAGGGTCTGCATGCTAAGGTGCAGTACATGGAAATAACTGAGTTGCCAAGAAGTTGTTCCTGAATTCTTGGGAGACACTAAAAATCAAACATTATTTTAAATGTGATTACAATTAACTTTTTGCACGTTAGCTTTGTGAACTTAAGTCTGTCATAACTACATTTAGTTTTTTTTTTTATTTGAGTGACTCAGTTTTGCTGTTTTTAATTAATGGTAGGATTCCTCTCTATGATAAGACTTTCTCTCTCTCTCTCTCTCCCCCCCCCCCCCCCCCTTTACTTTCTCTCAAAGTAAAAGTTTCAAATCAAACCACACGGTCACAGCCACTGAAAAAGCTTTTACTCCAGAGGCAACAAGCCAAGTCCTTTGTTCGTAATGATCATTTGATCGCAGCTTGAAAAGGGATACAGGCGGCAGCGAAATCCTACAAGAGCTTGGAATCTGACTTCCTCACCACAAACCACAAGCCTAGACAGTGCAACCGCTACTACCTGGTTGGAGGCGAAATGGGCAAAAAGTATTCATGTGTGTGGAAAAACACACTCACACAGCATGCTCGATTTGGGTCATGGAGCTGACAGACAGTGGAATGTGAATGTGTGTATGTTGACAAACTCCACTGCACTCTGAATGGGGTTTGTGATTACACCTCATCATGCGTGTTGCATCGGTCCTGTCTCCGGCCCCGATCCTTCTCCCTCCCTCCATCTCTCTCCCTCTCTCTCTGCTTTCCTCTTGCCTTCCACTCTCTCCACCCCCCCACACCCCCCAATTTCTCCCCCTCTCACCGCAGTGCCTCTTGGGCAATCATGTGGTCACACTACCTGACTCCTTGCTGCTCAAGAGTGCAGTTGACAAAAACAGCCCGAGGCCCGTCATGTGGAAAAGATTCAGTCGGCACACAGCATACATCCTACCCCCCACCCTACAACTTCTCACTTTCTCCCGCTAAGTAACTGGAGCACCGGGGTGTTTCCTTCTTCTGCTCACCTGTGAAGGAAAATGGCAGGGCTTTCCTCCTGTCTGGCCATATGAGAGAGTGGGTATTTTTGTGTTTGCAACTTTGCAGCCACGGTACGTGGATGCTGCTTTAAACAGCCGTGCAAAAGCGCATGTGGGTGTACGTGTGTGCTTTCCACCCTCTCCCTACCACACTCTGAGAGGTGCAGGCAGTTTCTCTTTGTCTGATGAGTTGCACACCTCGTGTCATGTAACATAAAGCTGGCGGTCAGTGAGAGCTCTCAGCTGTCAGTCAGCTTGGTGGTCCTGGCCTGTCGAGCTGCTCACCTGTGTTTATTGGACAAGACCCCCTCCACATTACCCAGGGAGAACATCTTGTCTCCCCTCCTTTTCTTTTTCTCTTCCTCTCTGCCATGCCTTCTCTTTCATTTTGTCTCTTTTTATCATTCCCTTTGTCTGTCCTTCTTCCTCTTCCCGTTTCTCAACATAGTATCATTTTTGTTTAACTTCTCTCTCAGTCATTTTTTAAAATCCACCCCTACCTCCCTTCCCGAACTCTTCTCCCTACTGTCCTGTACAGTTTATTTTTCTGGCTTTCTTCCCTGTTTTTGCTTTTCTACTATTCTTTTGTTTCCTTCTCTCTCCTTTCCCGCTGTCCGTTTTGATTTTGAATTATTTTGGGACCTCTTTTGTCACTCCTTTGAGTTTGAAGCCAAAGAGGCGGTGGTGTTCATCTTTTCTCTGCACCTGGATGAACACACGCACGAGCTTGCTTGCACCGCCGCTGGATGACTGATTGAAACTTGTGTCTCAAAGTTGCTAATGTTCACTGAAGCATTATATTGTAGATAAAGTAAATAAACTGGGGTACCATGGGAGAAATCTCTGGAATAGACTGCTGAGATCTCACAGATGACACACACACATTCACATGCATGTAGACTGGCAGAGGCTTTCTCTCTTTCACTTACACAAAGACGCACACACTCACACATCAAGCAAATGGCTGAAGAGATGTCAGCGAGGCTGAGGCGTGAGCAGAGCTAGGGCGCGGAGATATTTTCTATGGCTCAGGAATTTCACAAGTTTAATGTTTTTTGAGAAGCTCTCTAGAAAAATAACAGTTAGACTCAAGGATCTGCAGTCAAGTGGTCGATTATATAGCAAGCATATAGCTATAGAGTCTATTGTTAGTATCTATTTTAAGATCTAATGAAAAAACATTTTATTCTTTACTTACTGAATTTCCTAGCAGGTAAGTAAGTCATGCTTAACCAGGTAGTTTTCACATATTTCACAGCGTACCCATAGCCAGAAACCTTGGACTGTATATAAAGGATGGCTGTAACCACCATTATGTCATCCATTGAGTTTGTAAAGTCCAGTTATGAAGCTTTGATTTTAGTTTTTTACCAGTGCCAGATTATTTTTGGAGGGTAGAAGTCGTCATATTACACAAGAACATTTAAGGTTAACTTGGCAGATAATGCTAGTAGGTTTGGTTTTGGTTAAAACGATGAAGGCCATACATAGATACAGATGTTGTTATTTAATGCACAGCAAAATAAAAAAATAACTATAACAATAATTTCAACCACTGTAGCACAGATTTGTTGTATGGGTGGTACCACAAAGCAACACGTATTATTTGTCAGCTAAGTGCTCCAAAAGGCCCCACACCGCAAACATGATCAAGTGAGTCAAACTAATAAGGCTATGCTAAGAGACAGTTACCAGCTGCAGCTGCCTTTGTCAAAAATCATAGATAGCATATTCCAGTGAAATCAGCCAAAACAATTAAAATGCATAACTTTAAACCATTAATGTGGGAGATTTTCATGTGGCAGTAAGTATTCATTCCTCCACCTTTGGAGCCAGCCTCAAATGGCTTTTTGAGGAACTGCAGGTTCTGGCTTCTTTCTTTAGGCCTGGAGGTTGCTGCTTGGCTAAAAGCTTTTCATCTTCATTTATTAGCACTCTCTCTAGTCTGAACTTTGTAATTATACTTTTCTTTCCAGAAGTTTTTTTTTTTCACCCTTTTGAAAGACCCTTCTGACTTCAGTCAGTCCAATTCAAATTATTTTTGTTGGACAGACTTAATAGCTAGGCTAGTTAGCATATTGGTTAAATGTGAGGGCTGACTCTTTGTGGCTGCAGGGTTTTAAACCAATGTCCACTGAATGATCCCTCAGTTTAGAATACTTGTGAGGTATTAAAGCCACACATCAATAGAGCCCTCCATTCATATTTTCACCTGCTATTATTTAAAACTCTCCTGTATTCAGTATAGTTCCATTCTGTGCTGTAAAGTGGTATTGGTGACATGGTAATACATTTGCATTGTGCCCAATGATAAATACTCTACCAGGTTTTACTCACTCCGCTGCTTCCGAATGTGTCCGGACAGCGCCTATATTGTCAAAGGCACGGGGGTCATTCAAAACTCGGTCTCCCTCCCTTCTGCCTTTTGTCAAATATTGCTGTGCGGGTGATAGTTTTCTCATTTATTTAGTGAATAGTTGGCGGGTGAAAAAGAAAGAATTTTACATTATGGAAATGATGGAATGGGTTATAATCTCCCACATATTCATCACAGCAGACATTGGACCCTTGTGATACCGTCCTCCATTTGGCTATTGTTCCCTTTCTCTTTTCGCATACTGTTCCCCTCAATGGGCAAAGCAGGCTTTAATCCTGTCTCTCTTTGGAATGACAATGTTTACTAGCTATCATTCAATAAGGAGCCAGGAGCACGAGACACATCCCTCTATCACTAAATGCTGTGTGAATGTGCTTGAGCCAGCTACAGAAACACGCTGTGAGCCCACTAAGGATAAAGGAGAGGCTGGCTCTACAAAGTGATTAGACTTTTTTGTGTGTGTGTGTGTGTGTGTGTGTGTGTGTGTGTGTGTGTGTGTGTGTGTGTGTGTGTGTGTGTGTGTGTGTGTGTGTGTGTGTGTGTGTGCGGGTTTTGCAACCTTTAAAATCATTTTAGAACTTTTCTTTTACTTGACCCTCTTGTCATCCTTGTACTTAGTGTATACAGTATATTTGAAAAAATAAGCTTAGTGCAGGCTTGACAACACACTGATACAGCACCGTTGGGTAATTATTGCCTGTAAGTAGGGATTAGGGTTGTGGATGTTGACAGTAAATTGGCTCAGAGCATGTGTTAAACACGCCTTTATGTACAGACACCTTCTATTTTCTTGCAAAAATGGAAGGTGACTATTCATAAAGGGACTTTTTTTTCTTTTCTACATCACCCTTATTTAAGGATTGGCAGCACATTTGGTAAATATGTCTTTTGTTGTGTAAAAAAACAAGCGCGGTAATGAGATTTCTAAATATAAAACTTCAAAGAATGAAAAGCCAAACCTTTTTATTGTTTTTATTTTTCTCGTTTCCTTTGCCCTGCCGCACTATTTGCCTTTCAGAGTCTTGACAGCTTTAGAGATTAGTGCCATAGCTGCTAACAATCATTAGTGTGTTTTCACCATTGTGTCATGCACTGTTTTCTACCACCACCAACCCCCAGCTCTGCCTCCTGCGTGTCTCCTGCTTTCGTGCCGAGCAAGGAATGAAAAACAATCGTTATGACCTCCAGCGACCCCTGCAGACGCACAGTCAGTTAAATGGTTTGTAAGACGTTTAATTACCAAATGGTATAATCGTTATTCATCTCATCATTAGATGTATGATATTAAGTGAATTGCCTCCCCTGAGTCCCCGTGTTTCACAGATCAATAGATTTAGATGGAGTTTGAAGGGAGTAGGGGGCTGATTGGGAAGTTAAAACACTTCTGAGGCTCCTGATATGAACACAAGCATTGTTCCTGTGATGCACAGTGGTGACATTGACTCATTTATTTATGCAATTAGCTTTTATGTAGGTTTAATTATGCTAATTTCAATGTCGGCAGACAGGAATGGTATGTCACTTTTTTTAAATGGATTTACAGCTCCTGGGTTTATTTGGTGGTGAAAGGACAAGAAACAATGAATAAGGTTATGGCACCGCAGACTTCCCATCAGCAGAGTGCTTGCGTTTGCACTTTGGGACACTTTGTTGGTATCGTGCTTTGTTTGAAGGCATTGTGGAGATTGCTAATGCAGCGTGTACACCTCTGAGGCCCAGTAGCCTGCAGCTTGATATTGCCTGTATTCCCAGTGTGAATATGGCTGAGTGGTGATCGGGGACTTGCTGCACCAGAAGCTGCTATTCACTGCAGCAAGCACTACTAGCCTGAGTTAATTGTCCATTATCTGCTATTATCTAAGCTCTCCCTCTCCCTTTCTCTTTTATTTTCTCTCACTCATGATTCTAGCCATCACCACCAGTTTCACTCAGTATGCTGTATCCACTGCTTCTTTTTCCCTCCCTACTCTAGCAACCTTATACCAATGGTGTAGTCAAGTCCTGGCAACTGAGTTCAAATAGTAATAATGATTCCCTTTGTTCCTGACGTACCTCGAACAGGATTCTGAACATGAAGTCAGCAAAGCACCATGTTTAATCCTTGTCTTATCGTCTCACTAGTTGAGTGGGAGGTGCTGAACATTCTCATTCAGAGTACACATTTGTGGATTATTTATTCTTAAAAGCATGCAGAGGAATCCAAATACATTTGAATTATACTTTTTTTAAGTATAAAGTTAAAACGTGTTCAATATGATTAACAGTGACAAGCTATCATTTTGACAAGAGAAGCAATCTCTTATCCTGGATAAATAAATCAATTTAATTAAAGTTTATCAAAGAATATCAGCTTCTTCTTTTGGTTTCTCTTTGATGACATGATAGATCTGTCTGCAAAGGTGTTTGAGGAATCCTCAAATATTTCACTTGATGGCACTGTTTTCCTTTTTGCTCCAGCTCAAGCAACAGGGAATGTTTTATGTATGCTGGGCACAATGTGAAAAGTCTGGCTATGCCACAGATACGTGTCTTCCTCTTTCCTTCTGTCCCTGGGCACTGAGAAACTGTCAGAACATTGGCAATAAAAAAAATAATAAAATAAAATGTGCACTATATTATTTAAAAAGAAAAATATCCCACAGATAAAATGGTTTGAATCTAAGTACGCATTGATCCAGTTACTAAAATACTTTATTAAACTACTCCTTGTTGTTTTTGCTTCGCTGTTTAAATGAATCCACATGCACTCCAGTTGTGTTGCTATAAATTCTTCTACTCATTCCAAGCAAGATGATGCACACTATAAGACATTCCTCAAGTTAATTTCTTTCCTTGATATAGTTTTGTCCTTGTACTCAATTAATCACCACATACCGCTAGACTGCATATTAGACCTCACCATTTACTAATAGACACTTTTTAAGGCTTTCATTTACTGTATGAAATTGCTGATTAGAAAAATGTGGGAATCTTGTATGGTAATGTACAGCTCTTCTTGTGCAATTTATTGCTGTAAATGCCAAGACCTTTGAGGGGCAAAACATATTATTAGAAAGCTACTTAGAAGCCAATACAATATTTTTTGTATTTTTATGTTTTTTTCATGTGATGTACTTGTAGTTATGCAGTGCTTTTCTGGTCTTACTGACCACTCAAAGTGTTTTGAAAAGTGCTTTTTTTCAGTCAGTCAGACTTTGGTGTCAGTACACTCAGTGCAAAATCATGTGTCAAATTCTGTCATGTCATTTGTCAAACCCTTAGAAAAGAAATTAGCTAATAAGTTTTAAATATTCCCAGGAGATGGTTCACCTTTGGGAATGTACATTTTTAAGTCGACACAATATTAACTCGTGTTTTTCATTTTTCTTTTTAATGTTTAGACTTACTGTTGCTAATATTTTAGATGAAACTCCTAGAATTGTATTGTGTAATGAATTTCTTCTCATTGTTCAAGAGTGACAAGACACTGAATGTAGGGTTCATGAATAAGGTCAAGCAAACTGAGGATTTTTAGGGTTATGAATGATGTGTTTATTACAATATTTAAATCATTTTACAATAATATATAAAGAATGTTATATAATATATGCATGCAACCAAATATCTGTCAGTGCTAGATTGTAAATTGTATATTTGTTGGTATAAATTGTGGTATTACACTGTAAAAAGTAGTTGCCAGTTCATACCATTATTTAACAGGGACATTTCTTACATTGTAGTTATGAGTTGAAAAAAATAAAAAGTATTCAAGCCTAAAACTGTAGTTAAGAGCGCTCCACTCTGGCCACCATTTGTCCATTAGTTTTCCTGTTCTCTCACACAGAGTGAGACTTAAGCTGAGTTTAAATAGGAGTTGGATGGATGGATTAGAGGTGTGTGGGGCGCTGGGGGATCAAGATCATATTAAGTGCTCACAAAGCAAATTGCTCAACATTAAGAAGTCTTGATCTGGTGGTCCTGCTTCACAAGCAGCCTGTAAAGAAGCAATATATCACAGTAAAAAATAACTACAGCTTGTATTTCAGCATCGTGCACATCATAAATAAAGGTGTGCAACGTATAATTGAGGCTCGTGCACGGGGAACTCGGCTGGAGATGAGAAATGGAAATCTGTGTACTGGTAAATAGATAATCACACAAAAGTAATTGAGGTTTTCAAACCCCAATCTAGTCTGCCAGCATGAGCTCGTTTGCATGTTAATCACGTCAGTGATTTCCCTTCATCACAGGGAAGTCCGTGCACACTTCCATAACCAGCTTTTAATTGCATTTAAAATGTCACAGAGGTGGAACACATGTAATTTAGCCAGAACTGTGTCCAAATTAATGGGTACTACTGAGACGCTCCATTGGACAGGGTTGGAAATGAGAGAGGCTGTCCATTGTTTGGGTCTTTATTAGAGATGCCTCAGTCTTTCCGTCTCTCCACGATAACATCTTTACAGCACCTTTTGAAGTTTCTATCAAGACTTCAAAATGAAATCTGACAAGCATTTTGTGAACGACTTAACTCTACAATAGATGCCAACTTCTTGCAAAAAAAAAAAGCCAAATGGATGGACATTAAAAAGATGGAAAAAGGAAACATCAAAGGAAGAGAACGCAAAGTCCAAGTGTTAGGTTTTAAATGGAGAAAGAAAGGGAGGAATAGTTTATTTTCTTTCATCACCAGGTGTTCTTTGGCGTATAAATTACCAAGATGATGTTTCCATAACACAGCTTAGGGCACTCTAGAGAGGGGAAACCTGCAAAACAGACCTATTTAATTTTTCATAGAGGTGGACCATCAGGAGCAATAAGCCAATATTCCTCTTCACCTTTTCCAGATGCCTTCTACACCACTATATCTTACCAAAAACCCAAGCCCCTCTTACTTTTGGATTTCATTTTTTTTTTTTTTTTTTAAGAAAAAGTTCTGCCGAGACCTACATGAAAGGAAGGAACTGTTGAAATGTTAATTTTACCATCTGCTGTTGAGGTCTGCTACCTTTGTGTGTGTGTGTGTGTGTGTGTGTGTGTGTGTGTGTGTGTGTGTGTGTGTGTGTGTGTGTGTGTGTGTGTGTGTGTGTGTGTGTGTGTGTGTTTTCTTTTTTCCTGCCTTCTTTAATTCCCAGTAGTTCTGTTCTGTTTCATGAATGTGCTGCTATTTTGGCTGTTTGAAGTCATGGGGTTTCTGTGAGCGTGGCTACGACTGGCTGGAAAATACAATGCCACATGGCGGATGGTGGAGACTGTCCCATTAGTTTCCTGTTTAGAGCCCTGTCCCTCCTGGTAACACTGCTTCTTATACCAGTCCCAAGGATCCAGTTACACTCCCATGCATGCCCAGCTCCAGCACACAGTTTGTCCGTCCCTCTTGCTGACTCGGGCTTGCCCTCGCTCCCTCTCCTTCATGAGTCTGCACGTCTTTGGGGACCTATTTAGTCTGTTTATCTTAATGCTGAGGATTTTAATCACTCGTTAACAAGACCCCTAGCACCTTTGTCCAATAAAAGGTTTTTCTCCCTCTCAGCACACGTTATTGGTAGTTTTCCTGTAAGCTCTACAAACCCCCGTCGAATCCAAGATGGAAATGAAATTCTTGACAGCAGTATTTCCCCATCTTTATGTGTCCAGCCTTTTCATCAAAAAAGTTGACACTTTTAAAAGCAAAGACATATTGCCAAGTTTGCTGTAAAGATTTTGCCAAATGGATAGATTCCATTGTGAGATTTGATAGTTGGCAATTAGGGTGAGACATCCTGTGTGCAGAGTTGCTTAGCATTTTCCTTGGCCGGGACCAGATTGTTTAGTCTGCTCTCATTGTGAGCTGTTTCTGAGCTGCAGTTGACGGTTGTTTGCAGAGCGCTGGGGGAAAATGTGAGAGGGGCCAGTGCCTTTCTCTATTTATTTATTTTCCCCGTCCTTGGAGCTGGAATCTGATTTGTGTTCATGTTTCTCTATTCTCTCTGAGCGGTTTTTAAGTGTGGCTGCTGAAATCTAGACTCTGTATGACCTCACTGCGCGGCCTGTGTTTCATTAATGACCAGCCCTGTGGTTTGGGGAGAGGAATATTTTTCATATGACACCGCCTTGCATTAGCGCGAAGCGGCAGCTGCACAACCACAAAACCATCCAATTTTGTGGCTTTGAAAGGTGTGAAAAGTTCAGCTCCCTATAGCAAGCCTTGCATTTATAATTATGCTCAGTGTATGTATGTATATGTGTCAAGAAGCGGAACTACTGAAGACTTGTAAAAGAAACCCAAAGGAAAAAAAAGTCACCTGCTAATGAAACATTTGTCTTTCATTCTCCTTGGCAACTTGTAAAGTAAATAGTGGCGATATATTTCAGAGAAAGATGTTTACACACTTAAAGCTCTGACATGCTATGCCTTCGTGAAGCCACCTAAAATAACAAGCAGAAATTCAAAGTGGAATAGGTAGCACTTTGACAGCTCGATTCATCTGTAGCAAATATTTGATTTCAACATGATTTTATACTGTTTGGAACCCTTTGTGGGTCCAAGTCTTTTTAAGTCTTATTTTTTCCAAGTGCCACATCTGGCATATGGAGTATTTCTTTGCAGATTGATTGATTTCCCAGGCTTTGTTGGAAGCCACACGGCGTTTTACTAAGAAGCATGCAACAATTCACAGACACACGTAGCAAGCCTCTATACCCCCTCCCTTCTCAAAAAAGAAAAAAAAGAAAAGCTCAGACACTAGACTACTGTAACTGTTTGGTACCTTGCAGGATATTGAAAATCCAAGAGGAAACCTCAGATTTGTCCTCTCCTAAAACAAAGAGCCCTTGTGCTCCGGCCATCCTCTTCTCTTCCCCCCTCGCACTTTAAAACCATACCTTCATCATCATCATACCGATAAATAAAATGTCTTTGAAAACACAAGATAATTTCAAGTCATTCGCTGCGGTGCACTCCTCTAGTTCTGTCAGCTTGAAGGCAGGAGTTGGAAGAGGGAGAGATTGAGGTAAGTCACCAAGTCTCAGGGAGAGTGAACAAAGAAGAGAAGATTACCTAATAGTCCTGCTATGTATTTGAAGTGGAGCCTGCTGTTTGTTTGGGGAGGTTCAGGAGATGGATGTGCAGGGAGATGTCTAAAGGGCAGCTGATGGGTACTTTTAAGCTGTCAGAAACATCCCATTTGCCATTTGTCTTCTTGAATAGATGACAACAGGCTTCGACAGGGGCAAATGACAACAAAGAGAGAAAGTTATTGTCTCCCAAGTTCGCACAGTGTTGAGAATGTTGCCTCCAAGTATAATTGGGCACCTTTGTGTAAATTAAGAGTCATCCACAGTGATAAGTTGACAAGGCTTATAAGCCACTCATGCATGCACTCACTATTTTTGGTGCCTGGTGTCATGAGATCTCTAATCAGTCTGCAGTCTGCTTGTATATGTTTGTAACCAATACAGGTTTGCTAGTTGTCACTGTTTATAAAGAAGTAGTTAACGTAATTAATGCCAAACTGATGCTTAACTTTCTTGAATTAATCTCATTAGAAGTCCACATTATATATGTTGCTCGAAAGATGCAGAGATTTTTAGATGAAACGTTTTCACGCCTCTTGTGAACGCCTCACAAAACGTGAAAAACATTTTGTGAACAATACACTTCTTATTGACACTTATTCTTTTTTAAAAGTCTCTTTTTTTCAGCTGGCATAACCCAAGCCACTCTATTGATAACTTCTAAAAATGGTTTTCTGAATTTCTTTTTTCTAATTCCATAAATTGCAGTCTTCCTTTCTCTTGTGATTTTTGAACAAACAGTTACAACCTTTTGATTCTTTGAAATCCCTGCCATCCGTTTCTGTTTTGATAAATTGTACATCTCGTCCTATTTTCAAAGTCATCAGCGATTGCGTTTTTGCCACTCAGAGCACTGAACATGGACAGCTTTTAAAGGTAGTGAGTAGGTCTGATAAGTGGCTCAATCCTTGTACTAAAGCATTTTTACTGAAGGTTTAATAGCTACTGTATAATGAATTATAATGTATTCTCTCCGATTGCAAATTTCCTCTAATACAGCCCTTCTGCTGTAGTGGAAAAAGTCCATCTGAATATTATTGTGACCAGCTTTTTAATAATACAAATCAATTGCATGATTTTAAGTAGTTAGACTCATACTTTTGTTGTAAATGTTCCCCCCAATGCCAAATGGAGTGGTGCTTGTATAATTGGAATAGCTAACCAATTTCAAAGCAGAAAAATTTTTCATCCCAAAAATGATTTGCTGTGTTTGTGGTACATCATGGTCAGCTCTAAGTCAACTGTATGTGTTAGTATAAAATACAGTCGAACATTTCAGCCTAGTTTGAACACATTGAAAAGCAATAGGCTTATGAATCATCTTGCTGTTCCAATTTAATGGAACATACCTTTCAATGACAGCGTGTACCAGCACATCATCAAAGTGAAACTTCCAAAGTTCCGCTTAACTTGTTGCTGAAATAGTTTCTCGTTTTCAAGAAAATTGCAGTGTGCCAAGTCTCCAGAAGTGTATCAGGGAATCTTCCTGAAGGAAAAATTGCCACTTGCATACTTGTCTTTGACCGAAGTGAAGCCCTCACCCACTCCAGGGGGAACATGTGCTGTTTAGGAAGATATAAAGGAGTAATTTTATTACTCGGTACATCTCCCCCTCAGAAGCCATTTCATTTCTCCTTTCAGCCTCCACAGAAGCCTTTATTTGATCTCATATTCCCGAGTATGACTGCCTCAAACCAGTCAGACTCCGTTTATTTTCATTTGGAAAACACATTTAGCGTTGAAGGGATGGCAAAGGATTTAAGTGAAGAGCAGGGGGTTCTGGTGTGGAAGGGACTGAGGCGAGTTTCTCTATCACATGTTAATGTTCTCCTGCAGGGATTGTTGGGAGCCAAACTTTAGATTTTTCTTTCCCGCAGTTTCTAGCGGTGTGACTGCTTTCAGCGTCATCACGAATAAGCTTTCAAACATTACCACTTCTAGTCTCCGCACAAATACTTCCCTGCAAATAGCTGCTAAGTTTGCATCCATACAGTGAAATTGATACAGCTGGATACCCTTTACTCAGTGCTTTGAAATTGCAGATCATTGAAAAAGTGTGCCATTTATTAGGCAGCCCACTTAGGCAGCCCAGATGTAGCTGGTCACTTGAGAGGGAGACTTCCTCATAAACTCTGAGCCTTTACAGCGGGCACAACACCCAACGGTGGAGTCAAAATTAACCCGCAACCTTCCCTCAACTCCACATACTTGGCTAAATCCTGAGCCAGTGCAGCTGTCTGGAGGAGCCTGCACCTTATACACACAATTCCTAAAAAACTCTCCCCCTCTTCCTCATTTATCAGTGTTTCGGTCTGTCTCTCTGTCTGTGCCTGCAGCACCTATATCCTCTCCAGCCTGTGTCTGGTGACAGCATAATGAAAACATTTTTGTGAGAAGTGTCGTTTCAGTGCTCCGGAAGTCCCACTCACCTAAATAGTTCCTTCTCTATGTCTTGTCTGTCTTTTTTTGTATTTTTTTTTTGTGCGTGTGGGCGAGTGGGGGGGTATTATAGCCTCCACTGGGCTCAGTTCCACACATTGAATTACCTCCAGATGTAATTCCTACTCCCCCCCAACCCCTTCACCCTCAAATTAGTGGCTAGTAAAAATTAGGTTTGAATTAGCCGTGGTGTGGAGAATATGAGAGTTTTAAGTTTTCCATATAATGAGTTTATTATTCTTTGCTAGAATGCCATTTTCCTGAATTAATTTGATCAGGTCTTTTTTTTTAAAGGTGTAATTGGTATCAAGTCGAATGGTGTTTTAGTCATGAATGGATAGCCACTATGTCAGCAGTGAACCCAGAAGGCTGAGGTAATCGGAGGTCTGTAAAGTCCACTTAAAAGCTCCACGTCACAACAGCTTCTGGGGATTATTCCCAAAAGTTTCCCTGTTATCTAATTCATGGTCAGCATCTAATTTTTCATCCGGCATGAAAGCATTTTTTATTGCTACTTGTGAGTGCATTGATGGGATTCCTTGGATGTTAGATAGCGGGTTGTTGCATAGCATATACAGGTGTTGTGCTCTTTTGACTGCCAGTGAAGCTTGTCTCTTTGCCATTCAACTGTGTAGCCGTGGTTCTGGGAATGATAATCTCTTTGGCAGAGCTGGAGCTGTGGGATCCTCAGACACTACAGATCACTGTCATAAATGGGTTTCAGATTCATCCCCTAACAGGAAATCTGAATGCATGAGACGACTATTGAATCCCCCCCTCGCCTTTTTTTCTTTTTGGCCGTTGCTTTAGCTTGATGACATCTCAGTGGCCAAGAAGATAAAAAAACAAAAAAACCACAACAACTCAGTAGCATGTACTTTTCTCCTAGTAGGAATCTAATTAAACCGTAGCTGCCTTTTACTATATGATCATATCTACTGCTGTGAAAAAAGAGAAGTTGTCTTCCATGCTCTATTCTTTCATCTCCTTCCAATCTGCTGTATAACAGGTAAACTGCTGTGAGCTGCACTTGCTTGTTTAAATTTATCCATCTCAGCTGAGCCTTTGATTTCAGCAACTCGTTTAATTCAAATATGTTTTTGAAGAAAAGCTATTTTTCTTTCTTTCTTTTTTTTAGAATTGGGGGTGGGCATCGGAGGCAGCTGCGGTGGTGGGGGAAAATAAGAGGAGGCACTGGAGGGCCAATTTAACCTGGAGTGTCTGTCGCTAGTCTACCAGCTCCTTCGCTTCAAGAGGCCCAGTTAGCTTGAACTGTCTGACTTCTGTCATTTCGATCTCTTTTTATTTTTCTGCTGTAATGTATACTTTAATTCCCGCCCACCTGCCGTCTGTGTGTAGCTACGGCGTCGGCAGAAGCAGCTGGAGGGGAGGTGCAGGTATCATTAAGCCTTTGAGAGGCACCAGCGGAACAGTGCAGAGTGCTATACGTGGCTCCTTGCAGCGCGTGTTGATATTTTTGGGCCCAGTGAATGCACAGCCTAGTTTATTTTCAATAGAAGCAATGGCTGGGTTTGGCCAGAGTGTCCCCTCCAGCTGCTTACTCGGGCTGTTGATATTGAGTCAAGCAAACACTCTCTCAGGGATGTCCTGTTGGGCACTCGGCCAGAGTTGCAAATGGAAGTCACATGTGGAGAATCCCAGAGGAAGGCGAAGAGGCCTTAATTCACACACATTACCAATAATAATCAACTGTGGCAGTACTGGTCTTACTGGAAGCAAAGCCTTTCATTAATCACTGATTTAAAAATGTTGTATTTCTTACAATAGCAGCAAACAAACAAAAGTCAACATATTTATTATGATTATTACTATGATTGCAACAATCGGGGACCCCTCCACCCCCATTGACTTCTCTTGTGTTTCTTTTTTCTTTTTCTTTTTTGGCTTTCAAACACATATGCAAATATATTTGGACACTGTCATTATCATCCACTTAATAGGCATTTCATGAGGGATTTTCTGAATGCACGGTGCAGGGCAAGTTGCCATGGATACCCCGGTGCTTAAGTACAGTATATTAAAATGGTGCTGCCTTCCAACCACTTATATAATCACCGGTCTGTAATGGTCTTTGCTCTGTGGCCATAAGCAACATATCATGTGATCAGCATTGACCAGGACTAGTAAGAGCCCTACCCCCTCATTATGCCTTATTTGGCTTATTCATTTCATTCTTTGTAGGCAGGACTTAGTGGAACAGGAATTATGCTTGTGGAACATTTATGTGACAACTTATGAAAGGACCTTGTGTGTGTGTGTGTGACATGAATTTATTTCCAAAAATGGGAAAATTAAAAGAGGACATTTTAAACCTTATATTGAAAAGTCAGGATTATTGACCTCATATTACACGTGTATATAAAAATAACATATTCATTTTTTTTTCAATACAAGTGTAACATATGTATAATATAAATAGAAACTTGAGTTAACCATAAAGTCATAAATGCAATTTAAGGGCTCATCACCATCCCTGCTTAATTTATTTCCTCTGTGACAGTAAAATGTGTTTATAAAAGCCTTTACAGTCTCCTGCAAGTTCAATCTTGGCTGAGCACTTTCAGTGTCAAGTTGGAAGAATGTGCTTTGAGTAAACCAAAGTATTAAGACAAGCAAATCTTTTTACCTCTCTATAAAAAAAGAGGTTTTCATATGTCAGAGGACTGACATATGAAAACCTTTATTTTTTAAATGCAAAGCTTTTTTAAATGCAAAGCTTTTCCTCTCCATAGTGGTGTAGAACTCAAAAGTTATTTATTTTTAAGCCAACAATTCCTGCAGTGGTAAGGCTGCCCTTGCTAGCGTGCTAGGTGATGAATAATGACGGGTGCTCTACCAATTGTTCCAGGTGGCGCTAAATTTCTGGGAAGTAAGACAACATAAATAGACTTACTGAAAGGTTTGAGAGAAATATACCTATATTACACTTGTAATCTCTGAGAAATCTTTGTGCTTGCCTTTTGTCCTATTTTTTTTTAATTTAAAAATTAGTGCATTATTTTGTAAATTCAATACATTTAGGCTAATACCTGTTAATAAAATTATAGCTGAAGATTGGCTCCTAGTAGCTGACCTTACAGCAGTGCATGTGCTTTTCAAGGCACACTTGACTTTGTCCCCAGTGCCAGTGTAGCTTTAATTAAAATAGTAGTGGTGTGTTTGTGTGCCTATAAACTATGGAAATTATAGCAGTGCTGGGAGATGGGAAGCATTTATTGCTATCATCAGTGTGGAGTTTGAGTGCGTTTCAGATGCACTGCTCCTCCACTGCTGCTGCTTTTGCCGAGGTTGGTAACCAGCTGCTGCCACCATCGCCCCTCCCCACTGTACCCACCACACATGTCTATCTATCCATCTCCCCCATTTTCTCCCTCTTTCCCCTCTCACTGTTCTGCTGCCACCACATCAAGACGCTGGTGGGCCTGTTTGTCTCTGTTGACCTTGGCAGCAGAAAGCACTGGAAGAAGAGACGTGGGGAACAAATACCTGAAGGGAGAAGGCACAGAATTGTCACAGAAGTGTAGAAACAGGCATAGCATTCCCCCTAGTGAGGCAAATGTTTCTAAGGCCAGGGGCCTCGTGTTTGTCTTTTCCAGTGGGGCACTCTGAGTAGTTTATTAAAGGGGCTGAAGGAGCTTTCTAGCCTGAAGCCCTTAGCGCTGAAAGAGAAATGGGAGAAATTACTGGCATAATGTGGATGCTTAGAGCAATTAACAGCAGTTGTTTAATGTTAGCCCCTTTTGACTCTCTCCGTCGCTGTCTCTTTTTTTTTTCTCTCTTGCTTGCTTTTCCACTCTTGTCATCTCTCTTTCTCTCGCCTGCTTCAGCTCCCACGGTCTCTTTCAGCCTGTCATGATTGTTTGGTGTTTACCTTTCCTGGCTCAGAGCTCAGACAGTTGACACTAATGAAAATGCTACCTTTTTTTTTTTTTTTGGTCTGTGTTTGTCTCTTAATAATGATATCATACAGCTAAAATATGCTCCAACAGAGCCGGGGAGATAATGTGCTATTCAGAGGCTGTTAAATTATACCAGTGCGCCGCTCTGAGCTGTGAGTTCAAGTGGTCTTTACCCCGCGTTGGGGGCTACATCTTTACCTAAATAAATCTGTCATAGTTGCCCCGGGTGCCGCTCTTTAAAACAGAAGATTCTTGCACTCCCTATAACCTCTTGCGGCTGCCTGTATGCTCGCACATGTGTGTGTCCGTTAGTGTGAATTTAATTTTAAAGTTGCATCTGTGCCAGATTTAGATGTGTATTTGTGTTTGATTATGTGGCACAAACTTACGTAGGCAAAGGAATAAATAAAAGTCCTCTCTTGTATTAAATCTCTCTGGCCCATGTGGCACTGCAAGCTGGTGGCAGATGGACTAGCTTTCGGCATCTGTTGTGTGCAGACTGGGGGCTTTGTACTCCTCTCTCCTGGGGAAGACCGAGCCTTTCTTCTTGCCAGTAGATTCCTGTCTGTTGGAGCGACTAAGAAAAACATCTGTGGCATGCAAGGGAGAGGGAGGGAGAAAAAGGGGAGAGAAAGAGGAGGAAAAAAATTGACAAAAAGATTGGCAAACACCATTAGCCCTAAATGTTCCGTCTCATTGCCTGTTGTGCGTTGTTTACAATGGGGGAAACACGTCAATACATCACACGCAGCACATCTGATCCCAGCCGAGACTCGTTCAGCTCGTTTCAGCTTTTGTCAGCGTCTTTAGCCGGCGATAGGGATTGGCAGCTTTTGCACTTCTAGTAATAGATACTGACCTAATTCATTAGGCTTCAAATATGTGAATGTAACATTTGTACAAGCACATTTTCTCCTTTTATCAAGTAGTAAACCAAGCCTTTAAACATTCTGGCTGAGGGAGAAAAGCTGTGAAATGTTTGTCAGCTTGTGTGTTAATTTTTTTTCTTTTTTCTCTCTGTATATCTTTTTATATTTCTTCCTTCCCTTCCCATAACTGTTTTGTTTGGCCAATCATTTACATTTAAAAATACCTTTTGTTAAGGTATTTATAACAGTTTTAATGATCATCTTAGAAAAATAGTAAGCAAGCATTCGGCATGTGGCGGTCTCGCCAGTTTTCAACCTTTTGTCGTCTCCCTCCCCTCTCAGATTCCTCCAGTAACCCCCCCCCCCCCCCCATTTCTTTGCCAACTCTCGCCACCCTCCGCCCCCTCCTCTCTGCTCCCCACGACCAGCCCCCCTACCCCGCCGATCAAGCCACTGGTTTTTGTGTACTATTGGTCCTCAGGCGTCAAAACAATCCAGCGGGGCTGCCTGACTTGTTTTAATTAGGCAGCACTGAAACGGCAACTGTCTCTCAGACGTGACCAGGCAGAGGTGCTCTCCCCTCGCACTACTGTAAATACCGCTGTAAATACTTCTCTGGTGATGTCTTTGACAGTAAGCGTCAGCTAGTTACTCTACTTTTTTTTCTTCCTTTTTTGCCTCCACTTTCCTGCCGTCTGTTTTCCGCTACTGGCATTTTCCCCTTCTCTTCATTTTTGATGCACCGTAATGCTCTCAGGTTTCTGAGAATACTTCTTCAAATGCTTCTTACCAGGGAGAGTGGATTTCTCAGTCATTGTTTAAAAGGTAGGTCATTTTATCTGCCTCTTTTGGACTATGTAGGACTTAGTTTTGTGTTAACGTAGCAGTGCTTCGTGATGTCGTGTAACTTGGAAATACACGGCTGTGATATGGCTTAATTGTTTTTAAGTGCCCCGTGCACGGTATGGAGGCTACCGACTGCCGCTGAGCCCTTCACTAATCCCATTCAGACTCTTTGAATCCACACACACACACACACTTTGACATGCACACAATCGGAGCTGAAAGGAAAAGCACTAGTATAAAGCCAGATACACATACCTTTGCGGCGAGTGCACCTCTCTCTTCTCGTACTTCTGTCCCCCTCTTGTCTCAGCAATGCCGACTACACAGAGCAAAGGAGAGAGCAGGTCCGGCAGGTTGTGCGCAAGAGCGATAGTGTGTGTGCACTTGCACGAGGGAGAGAGAAAGAGAGAGACAGAGAGCGTGTGCTCAGAGAAGCAGATGTGCGATTAGAGCGAGAGCAGCGCGAGCCTCCCTGGTAAGCATGCAGGCGAGATGCAAGGGGAGAGCCGGCGAACATCCTGTGACGAGTCACAGCAGTCCCCGTGTGAAGATCCCCACACACTCTCACATACACACACTCTCTCAGTCATACACAGGACCCACCCACACGCAGAGTACCTGCACACACACACACACACACTTAGACATTTGCACACAGATGCACATGCTTTATTGCTACTTTTTGGAAGTAGCTGAGATAAATAAAAAAAACTTATCTCAGATTTATTTTCTAAAAATGCATCAAAAGCAGAGCTTTACCTAGTAATTGCGGTATTGCTCATTTCCACTAAACCGGTGAATGAAATGATTAAGTGGTGTTTTCCTGTAATTGCAAAATTTCATTATCTTCAGACTTAAAAAAATGATGGTCTAATTATATCCAGTGCGGAGAGAGAAAGAAGCCACCGTCTCTCTGTCATAAATTTCCATTTTGTACACTACACCCCCTCACCCACACCCCCACCTCCCTCCTTCCACACACACACATGCGCGCACACACGCATACACACGCCCTCCGCTGTCCCTCTCCCATTCTTTTCCTTCTCTCCCCCAACTCAAGCCTCCTCTTTCGGGCCTGCATGTCCGACCTGCACAAGGGCCCCCCGATCGGTAATTGCCCCGGTGACAACTGGAAATGATAGAATAATTGTCAGGAGAGGCGTCTGGGCTTTCTCTTTTTTTTCCCCTCTTTTTTTCTTTTTTTTTTTAATGGGGCGAGTGTGATTTAAGTATGCATGAATGGTACAGTGGTGGTGAGGTGGCAAGAGAGGGAGAGGAGAGGAAAGGAGAAGGGGGGAACTGGGGCGGGGGCTGTGTGGCGGGTGGCGAGAAGTGTAGGGGGGGTTGGTGGTGGGGGGTGGCTTGTTTATGATGCCATCCCCCATAAACACGGCTAAAGTGATGACACAGATAGTGTTGCCTCTTCACACGGTGACACCAGTCGACTTGGGGCCGTTGCAGCTAGACACCCTCGGCGGTGGCAGAGCCAAGTACTCTGTTCCTCGGTCAAGCTCTCTGGCACTTCTCACCTTCAGGTAAAAAAAAGAAGAAAAAAAAAAGTCAGGCAGACTGTCCATCCATCTATTTATCCATCAATCCATCCATCATTCATCCAGCCATCAATCCTCTGTCACCCATAGTCGACTTCAGGCTCTTGGCTGTGTTTAATGGTTGTATTTTATTGCCGGGCTGTGTCTCCTGCCTTCCCCGTTGGTCGTCCCACTGTGTAACCGTTCAGCCTTGGTCTGCGGGCTCTGTTAATCTGCTGCTTAATTAGTGTTGATGAATGGCTCAGTGTGTATGGCTGTGTGTGTGTGTGTGTCTATGTGCATGCGTACAAGTGAGCACGTGTGTGCTGGTTTTGGCTTTGTGTGTGTGTGTGTGTGTGTTTGAATGAATTCGTGTGTGTGTGTGTGTGTGTGTGTGTGTGTGTGTGTGTGTGTGTGTGTGTGTGTGTGTGCATGAACTTGCTGTGGTATTTTCTGCTCTTGTACTATTTGGATAGTGTGTGTGTGTGAGTATGTGTGTTTTTCAGATGTTGCTACTCGCTTGCTAAGCTAATCATTGATCATTAAAATCAAGAGGACAGTGATGCACCACTATGATTAAGCCGAATAAAAGGGCACAGCCACTCAATAACCTTTCATAAGCTAATAACAATCAAATATTAATCAGCTGCAGATATGTGTTCTGAGAGGGCAAAGCTGTTACTTGAAGTTTGACTTATTTGTTTTTCTCCCATCTCTTTGCGTGTGGAGGGGGAAAAAATCCCAAACTCTTTGGAGCAGACGTTTAGTTTGAAGAGGAGAGAGGTCACAAGACTGATAATTGGTGAAGCACTAATTATCTTTATCAAAGGCGAGTGGGATCATTTGTTTACTTAAATATTGATGAGGGTGAGCAAGGCATGGTATTGGGCTATTGTGGGCATATTATTAACATTTTATAGGGCTTTGTGCAGGAATGTGAAAGGGACTCCTCTTCATAATTTAATACCCTAATGCATAATGAGCTATGTGATTAGTTCACATGGAGAATTGGCCAAACTCCATTTTGAAGGCAGATAATTTACATTGTTCTCTAGAGTCTGGCATATAATAGGTTCTTTAGCGCAATAAAATTAAATGCTACACATTTTATATTTCAGCTTACAAATCCCCCTGGCAGTATTCAGTTTTAAGTCTTCTTTTTCTGTTTTCTTCTATTCCTCCCCAAAAAAGAAATAAAAAGTGGGGAAGTGAAATTTAAAATTGTTAGACTAAAACACATGTTTACCTACATGTTTTATTTAGAATGCACACTCACCAATTAACACTGTTCATTAGCAGAGCTGCGTTATTTGTTTTGAAAGTTTAACCAATCACTTTGTTATGCTAATTGTGATGTAATTTAATTTGAGTTCCCGTAATGATGATGCCGCTATTATCCACATAAATGATGCAGTTAAGCAGCACGGCCTCATTTGCATGTGCTTGAAGGGAGAGAGGCTGAAAGGAGCCGGCTCCCGTATCACTCCGCTTTAATTTTCCACCTCTGTTCACTGCTGCCCTTTGGGTCTTCCTGGCCTGTCACCGGCTATTGATGATCAGCACTTTTATCTGATTATTATTTTTTATTTTATTATTTTTTTTAATGACAAAGTGGCCTTTTATTTGCCTGCTAACAGATTTCTATGACTACAATCTGGGGAGATTAAGCGATCGAAATACGAGGCGTTTACAAAATGCGGATGAAAATTTCCCTGCTGATTGTATTAAACATTAAGGTAACAGTTGATTTGCGTGCGCACACCTGCATGGATGCCTTACTTTTCATTTTCAGTGTCTCTGTTTTGGCTGTTGGGGGGGGGGGGGGGGGTGGCTTCTTGAATTTAACATTTCCACATCAAAGTGGTTCTTTGTTGGTGCTCTGGCTTAATTTTTAATCTGTTGATTCCATCAGGATTTTTTTAGATTGGACATTATTGTGATGTGATTTGGACACTCAGGTATGTTTTATTTTAAAGCAGAGGTGCAGTCAAGCAGTCTATGCATACACACACTCAGCGGTCTCTGTATATATATTTTTTTTCTTTTTTTTCATCCTAAGAGGAGCGGGATCGTTTCTTCTTTTTCTTCCGAGTCCCCAACCTTTCTGTGCAGAAAGTCCAACTAAGCCAAAGTTAAGGACATCTCATTATCTGTTTTGTCGTTGGCTAGACTTTAGTAATTTTCCTCAGAAGAGATGATTTTTTTCCCCCCCTCCTTACCAAACCCACCTTTTTATGCTTCTAATTGGTTACATAAATCTTGTCTGGTATGAATGAGGAATGTTGCGGTGTTGTCAACTGCAATCTTCACCCTTATTTACCAATTCATTAAGATCTATCGATGCAGGACTGCTGAGAGGGAATGACAACATAAATCAGAGCTCGAGACATAATGGCCCTAATCAACCAGAAATAACTGGAAACGTCACAATGAGCTATGTCTCTGTAGCTGTGTCAGACGCGGCTGGCTCCCCTGCGCCTGTCCGCTGGATCTGTGGAGAGGAGCGGAGAGTCAGACCCATCCAACTGTCATTAGCTCCTCTGATTTTTCTCAGCAAGAACACCAGAGCAACGTAAAGAATTTTGTCCATTTACTTCTTTTTTTTCTTATCCAGTCCTTGCAATGTGTCAAAGCAGCTCAGTTTTGATCACTTACAGTATTTTCTGAGTGAAACACTTCCAGATACGATGTCTATAAATACAGTTAGGTCTGGAGTGCCTTGTATTCGCCGCGCACCTCCTCTCCTCGTGATAAAGATTATTGCACGAGACAATGAGGCCTCCCCTCTTTATAGGTCAATTAGCCCTGATTAGGTGGGCTGAGTTAATTAATGAAATTGGCAAATATGCAAATGAGAGCCGACTGATCGGGCTTTCGTCACTGTCTCGCTCGCCCACAGCGGCAGGGCTGTCTACAGCTTCAACAGAACGAGGTGCCTGATAGGTAACATGTAAATGATATGGGTCGAGCCTAAATGCAGGAGAGGACTAGTCTCTCTCCTCCTCTTTTTCCATCAGGGGACAAGCCGTGCTGCACTAATATTTCAAAGACGTGTGCATTTATTACTATACCACATAAATCTATTAATAGTAAAATATTTTGTTTATAATTTTTTTTCTTGATTTTTAATGAGATACTAGTGGATTTTATTTTATTAATACCAATGCTTGCCTTTCATATCCATTTATATTAGTAACTGGATAGCTGGTGTACAATGAATATTTTGCTATTATTATATTTCAGAGCTGGTTGCATTCACATAACACTAATTTGTATTAACGCAGTATCATTCCCACTATTCCTGAGTGCCTCTTGCATTTGAATCTAAAGAGACATTGTGCAGATTGTACAATTGAACATGCACTTTACACTCTTTCCTATGGTCCTCTTTGTCATTTTATTCACCCCCTTTCTTTCTTTCTTTCTTTCTTTCTTTCCACTTTCTGTTCTCCACTCTGACACACTCTCACACATCCATTCAGGGACACTTACATACTGTGGCAAATAGTCTGTCTTTTATCTTATTCTTTCTCATCTCTTTATTGTAAATAGAAGAGAATTAAGTTCTGAACATTCTTGACTGAATGTCTCCTATCACAGAACTACAATTTATTGTCAGCTCAAATGAAGAATTGAAATATGACTGAGGTTTTTCTCAGTGTAGGGGCTCATTGGACAGGAGATAACCACATTTGATTCCGTTGCTTTGAATAATGTTAATCTGGAAAAAAGCAAAGTCCATTATTCATATTCATCTCTTTTCATTTGGCCCCACTCCTGATTTTGTAAATATGATTTCTTCAGCTACCACCCCCACACCCCTTTTTTTTTCCAAAGCAATCTTTATTCACCAGTGAAGCACTTTTGAAATTCCTCTATCTGAGAGCAGAAACCATTACCATACACAGGTTTATAAGAAGTAGTCATTAATGCTCTTTTATGGTGGCCTTTTAGTGCCAAAAGGGAAGCTTTTAATTCTAAGGCACGGCAGCCTGGCTCTCCTTACTTAATCCGGAGGACTGGGTTGTGTCGAATGTAGCTTTCCAAGTGGTCGTTTTTCCATCTCAAACTCCAAACTCGCTACAAGAAGCTGTAGGTTGTAATGAATTGCTTGTGATGTCCCCCCTCGTGCTGTGACAGCTCACTGGCAGGGAAAAAAAACAACAATTCACACTGAGGTACAAACAGATATATGATCACAATCAAAGATTGTTTGAAGGCATAAAATTTGTAGATTAAGTTATTAAACTTTTTGCCAGTCATTATTTAAAATTCAGTGATTTTTTTAGCATCGTTTTTTTCAGTCAAGCACATACGTGGCATTTTGATTTATTAAGCAATCTGAAGTATTAAATATGTGAGCTCTTGCCCTTGCCTAGTTACTTCTTTATTTTGTATGCATAGTAACTTATGGCAATGATGAATTAATTTCACTCAAGCACAGAATCTGTGATTATTTTAAATGGTAACCATATCTAGACTTGATCAGAGAGCTGTGAGGAGTCAGCAGACTGTGAAATGTAATTTCTATTATTATTAGATATATATTTTTTTTCATTCTGAACTCACACACCAAAAGAATTCCATCCAACCACCTGAAATGTGAACCGATAATGAACGGACGTCTGGGATCACAGATTTACCGGTCACTTTTTTTTCCTCCGCCCTTTCTTTTGTGTCATCCTAATGAAAATATTTTTTGCAACTCATGCATGTAGAATGTGAAAATGGATCTGTGTTTTAGATAGACACAGTGGAGAACATCCTCATGCTGAGAATGGATAGCCCAGGGACTCTGAACAAAAATTCCTCAGTGTTCCCCAGACTGTGTTGGAGCATTGGAGACAGCTGTGTATTCCCACTAGATGGATTGCCAGTGTCATAGTGTGTGTTTACTGCACATGATAGAGCGGGAGACAGGCCAGGTAATGAGGCTACATTAAGGGCTTTTAGAGCTCGCAAACAAAGATGGAGGGCTGCTTCTTTCCCCTTTAATGATAGGTGTGTGTTTTGTCGTGTATGTGCAGAACTGGGAGTGTGTGTGTGTGCGACTAAGGCAATGAAAGGCTCAATTTTCCTTACACCTTTGTTGTGTCACTTCTCCAAAGAAATCGGAGAATTTCTCCAGATTTCTGGGCCAAACGCCCCGTCGGGACACTTTCTCAGATTCCTGACGATGCAAGATTCAACAGTAAATATTTGCTATAACTGAAGAGGAAGCAAGCAATCGAGTGATTGTAGAGTTGCACACGAAATGAGACAAAAGCTGGAGTTGCTCTGAAGCTTTGCAAAATGAAGTGTCTTTTCTTTCTGTTGAACCTCTATCCTAATAGAAATGTTGGTGCCTTCAGCGACAGTAAATTTAGAGTGCTCAAAGCTATCTTCATCTCTTATAACCCAAACGCCGAGTATCACTGTCATCTTCCTTCCCAAAGCTATACGTCTGCAGAATTACCAGCATATTACCAGGTAATAACAGGCTTCCTCTTTGCTTCCGATCATGATAATAAGTGGTCTAGGTTCTCCCTCATTGGAAGATTATGGCTTGAGGAAATGGCATCAAATAGCGGGTGTGTTGAAATGCAGGACACCAATTTATGGATGTCAAACACACGTGCAGGCAAGCCGGCAGCCGGCAAGCCTCACTCATGCAGCAATAAAGCAGCCACATTGGAACGACGGCCTTGGCGGATATTGTAGCTGGAGGTGGCGTGGTTCCTTCCAACCCAGTTGGTTCAGGACAGGCTGAGCTGGGGTCAGGGCTGGTACCCCTCAGGGAGAGGGCACCGTGGTGGGCTCATGCACATATACAGACGCAGTCTTACATGCATGCTTCATACAGTCACGCCCCCAGGTGCAGAGCATTGTCACTCTCGAGTATTGTGCATGTGTTTGTGCGCACACACGCGTGTATGTGTGTGTGTGTGTCTATCTGTGACAGTTCCATCACCCCCACAGTCAGATCCACAGCTTGGTTGCCCGCTCGTCATTGCAGCCTGGCTGTGTTTCTAATTGACATTCTAATTGGCAGATTTGAATGCCGCCTTTAGATGGCTAATTAATTTATCTCACTGCTGTCATTAAGGTTAAAGCACCATCTGATCTCTGCGAATATACTTTGCATATATCTGCATTATCATTATGTTGCAGATTTTATTTTGGAGGAGGTGAGGAAGATTATAGCGTTGAGATTAAGCTGGCCATCTTATTATTTATGTATTCAGATTCAGATTTTTCTAACAGTTTTTTTTAACCCTTTTTTCTTTATTTGACTTTAACTTTTTATAAATAGTAATCTGATGTGAGCTCAGATTTTTCTTTTAAAAAAAGAGTAAAATCACATTGATTTGTTAATATCAAAGTAGCAATTTTCCTTGGATTTCCACCATAGTTTGCGTTGCATTCAGATGTTATTAAAAATCCTCATTTCCTCGTCTCTTATATCTTCAGGTTTTCCGAACATCCGTCGCCGGTCCAAGAAAGAAAGCAGGAAAAAAAAAAAAGAGAGATCCAAGCTCCATTAGAATGTTCATAAAATCATAGTAAAGGCAATCAGACAGTCTTTCTCTGAATATTTTAAACATTGGGCATGTAAAATTTATGCCTAATTTGAATACTTATTAGCCGGCTGATCTCGGCTGCAGCCTTGAGTTTCTTATGCTGAGATTCATCACCGGATTGGATGTCACATTGTGCCAGTCTCTCTCTCTCTCTCTCTCTCTCTCTACCTCCCCCCTGAAAACATCACCACCTTCCTCCCTCTCTCCATCCCACACCCTCTCTTCCTCTCGCACTCCTTCACTTTCATTCTTCTCCTCTGCCTTTCTTCGTCATCCCCCACCCTTTCTGTCTATCTCTGCCTTCTTTTACTGCGTCTCTCTCCATCAGTAGTGAGCGCTGCGGTGTTAAACAGGGGCCTGTTTGTTCACAAGCACGCCTTGTCCTGGCCTCTTCCCTATTTACTTGTGTCCCGGGCAGCTGTCGCCCTGCTCTGTGTAATAGCTCAGCCCTGTTTGTTCTCCCTGCCTAGATCCTGTTTATCCTGGCTGTGGACATCCTTTAAGGCCTGTCCTGTATCTGCCCCTCGTCAAACACTCACACATGCACACACACACACACACAAACACAGTGAAGGGACGTGTACACACTTCTATTAAAATGGTATTTACAGGCCAAAGAATACACACGGTACCCATGTGGGCTGGGCACAAATGCACACAAAAAAAGCGCATTCACACACAATCATTATCATTGTTTGTCCCTCTCTGGTTGCATATATATGGATTCAGTCGTGGTGGTGGTGGTGGAGAAAAAGAAGCTGTAAAAATATTTGTTTTAAAATGTAAAAAGTAGTAATAGGACTGGAAATATTGACAGCTTTTTAAAGCAAGGTTCCTCCATAAGAGAGTCACTATATTATTTTTTTTATTAAAAAGGGGTATATTTTTAAAAATTAATTGTCTCACATTATTTTTTCCCCATTTTAATTTTCAGCATTTCAGAATTTCTTTCTCCTGCACACAATTTGTGATTGCGGAGTGCTTAAGTTGTCTTTTATTTATTGTGAGAACTGATGTTGGCGCTGCTCTTCTCTGCCCCAGCGAAGGTACAGAGCATTAAATGCAGAGGATAATGATAAAACATTTATTACTGGAAAGAGAGGAGGTAATATGCATAATTTATGCTGTTTTTAGCACAATCATTAGTGATATTCATGATAGAATCCTTTCTTCATCCCTTTTTTCTTCTTCTCAATTTTTACCCAAGTTTTTCCATATCTAATAGATGCTGACAGAATTAATTCAATTTCCTATATTTATTTACACTTTTTAAAATGTGGTTTTGACTTGTAAATCTGCCAGCAGAAACTTTGATTGCCTCTCATCCACACCAGGGATATTTATTTTTTAAATGTGGTAAAATAAATGAATGTATAAGGTTTGATTAAAGAAGAGAGTGGAGAAAAACATGATTCAAGCCAATAAAATGAATTATGAGCGTTCTTTCTCTATGGAAGCCTGCGAGGCAGATTTTCTTTAGCCACAGCAAGGATGACAAACCCATTATGGTGTTCATCACCAGCCCTGCACCATGTGATTTGGTGCCGCCTCCTCCACCTCCTCCTCCTCTTCCCCGCCACCAAATTTTAATTTTGCATGATTAGCCTTGCGTCATTAGGCAACTTCATTCAGATGCGAAACACACGAAAAATCGGACAGCTTCCAGACGGCAAATATTTTAAGAGTGCCCTCGCTTCTGTATTTTCTGTCCGTGGTGCCTGGCCGTCCTCAAAGTGCAATGGAGATATTAAGAATTAAGCACATGTTATTTAAGAATCCCATATTTTATTTATTTATATATATATATTTTGCCTTTAATTCCTACCAGTGTATTATGTGTTTTTAATAATGCAAATACTAATAAAGCAATGCAGGTGCTCTGATTTACAGCCAAATTTTAGTGGCTTTAAAACCACATTTAGATATTCTTCCCATTTCAGAAAGCACCAGGACATGCATCTCTTTGTATTGCTTCATTTACACAATGAATGCATAATTGCTCCTCCTGCATCCCCCCTTTCTCCTTTCCCCCCCTCCCTCTTCTTTAAATGCTTTAATTTGCAGAGGGGGACTGAGGGCTTGATAATGGAAGCGTAAAAAAAAAAAAAATAGGAGGGAAAAAAAGGGGGGAATTGTAACAAGAAGAGCCCTAACCGGTGCCTCTTAATCACTTCTAGGTTTTAAATCATGATGATGCAGGAGTCGGCCACAGAGACAATAAGCAACAGTTCAATGAGTCAAAATGGAATGAGCACCCTAAGCAGCAGCCAATTAGAGGCTGGCAGTAGAGATGGGAGATCAAGCGCTGGTGACACAAGCAGCGAAGTAAGCACAGTCGAGCTGCTGCATCTGCAACAACAGCAGGTAAGTTGTGTTTCTCCCCGTCTCGTCTCTCTTACTCTCTCTCTCTCTGCCGCTCTCTCTCCCTCACACACTCCGTTTCCCCCTCGCTCTACCTCTCCGCTCTGCTGTGCTCTCTTCTCAGGCAGCGCTGGGGTGTTCTACATAGGCAGGAGGCACAATGAATTATGTTGTTTTGTGTATGTGTGTGTGTGTGTGTGTGTGTGTGTGGCATTGTTGTTTTTTAGGCATGTGGAAAACACATTGTTTATATAAGAGGCTGTTTAGGTTGTTGGTAAATGTTCTCGGCAGTTTGTTGTGCTGACAGCGTGCTCTGCTTGAAGCTGCTGCCTCCAGATGATGCTCAGAGTGTTTTGCTGCTACTGTTTTAGTTTAGAAATTCAGCTGTTATTTTTTTATTTCATGTTTTGCTTAGTTTTTTTCCACTAGCATTTGAATTTGGGAATATATTGGGGGTTGTTGCTGCCCTGTGAGGCCATGTGAGAAATGTAGTGCGTGTGTGTGAGACAGAGAAAAAGTGCATGACAGAGGGAGAGAGGACAGAGAAAGAGAGAGCGTGTTGGAGCATCAAACGGACCAGTTTGGACAGGGAGAGTGTGTATCTGCGCGCATATGCATGGGTGTGTATGTCATGGCTGCGCTGTATCCACCAGAGGGCCTCCTAACTCGCCACTAGTTGGAGGCTCTCACACAGATGCAGACATTCTAACCACAGACCCACCAGCAGGAGAGAAACCTTTGACCGGGACGCTTTTGATTTATAGCTTGCAGTCTCCGATCTTCACTTCCCTTCAACTAGCAAATACTTTAGATGTACTTTTTATAGTTTTTCCATAGTTTAGTTATTTATTGTATCGATTTTATTAAATGGCGCTTCTTAGAGGCACCGCTGATCACGAATATTTGATGCCTGCTTTTTTTTCCCTCCCTGCCAACACATGTTTCATTGTACCGCTGCTATTCATCTCAGTCACAGCAAGTTGAGGGTGAATTAACTGCAGGGTGCGGGGGGAGGGTGGTGGAGCGGTTGGGGGGCAGGAGTTGTGAAAGTCAGTCGCCAGCAGAGTAAAGGAGTCAAGTGTCTCTCGTGTCTTTTCACGGTGAATGATGGCTTTGACAGTTTGCCAAAAGAGCAGTGGGAGATTAGGTCAGAGGGCCATGCTTTGGGGTAGATGGAGGACAACACCGCGGGTTTTGTAATGATGCGTGCTGTCCTTTGGGCTAATGGTGAAATTTTCATGCGAGTGTGTATTTGTATTTATGTGAATTTTTCTTTTCTTCTTTCTTTTGGTGGCAACTGAAGCCCTGTGGTCAATTTGGCGAGGGCGGAACAATACGTGTCGATGAGTTTCTGCATGTGTGTATACGGGCTACTCAGTGTAGCAAAATGAAGCTTGTCCTGGAGCACGCCCCCCCCCCCCCCCCAAGTCCACCATCACCTCTTCTGTTCCCCATAAGCCCCATACCATCCAAACACCCATTCTCCACAACCCTATTCACCCCTGCTGGTGGCTTCAGCTGCATTATAGCACTGTGGCCTCATCCTCCTGCTTTATCACCACTCTGCCACTCTTCCTACACACACACGTATGATTGGGGTCAGACCTCTCTTTCTCTCAGGCATCACTCGTGCATTTGAAGATGTTGGGTAGATTTCGGTAATTCTCTCTTCTTTTTCTTGACAAATTAATGGAAAAACCACCACAGTGCCCTAGTAAGGTGTTGAGCGCCCATGTGTGACCAGAACACCTCTAAGGCACCTTGACGCAGATTCTTCAAGTTTCTGAAACTCTACTGGAGTGATGGAACACCGTTCTTTTAAAAAGATATTCCCTTTTCTGTGTTTTAATGATGGTGGTGAAGAGCACTGTCTGACATGTCATCTCTCAGAGGTGTTTAATCGGGTTGAGATCGAGTGGGTTTGAAGGCCGTAGCATGTGATTCACATCAGATTCATACTCAAACCACACAGTGAGTCCTAGTGTCCTTTGAAACAGAGCACAGTCATTATGGAAGAGACCATTCCCATCAGGAGAGAAATCCTAAGATAAAGGTGATCCCTGAGAAAACTTTGAATTGCTTTACATTTCATGTTATATGTTTTATTTTATTAAAATTGCAATCTGAGCAGTAGATTTAGAGATATTAGACTGTGTACTCAAAATGTAATTGAAAAGAATGGATAAAAGTGTGTCTGTCAGTGAAAATGAAAAAAAGTGCCGTTAAAAATTTTAAAAAGGCCACAGCACTGAGAGGTGGAAAAAAAGCAATGTAAGCATAAGGTGTCTAGTTAAGTCTGTGAGATGGACATACGGCTGAGAGCTGTGATGGTGTGCGGTTGGGGTTGGGTGGGGGGGGTATGACAGTATGCGCCTCGTAAAGAGGCCAGCCCGAGCCTTCTCCCAACCCAGAGAGAGACACATTGAAATGAGCAGTCCGGCTAACAGGTCTCTGGAGGCTTTTTAAAACAGGGGCCCTGTGCTGTTAACTTCACACACTTCCTGTGGTGTGCTCACACTGCAAGCACAGTTCAACAAAAGGATGAGGTTAGATTTAAAAAAAAATATATTTTATATATACATCTGTTAGCACTGAGCACTGCTGCTTTTGTGTGACGGATGTGATATTGACAGGCGTATATGCAGCATGGACCCTGTGTGGCCATATACACATGCATCCATATATGCTTGCACTTTTTTTACACTTCAATGCAGCTTAAAAAAATTTCTATCCACGTTTGCTCCGAGTCCATTTTGAAGGAATGCAGTTGAATGTAATTTTCCACCCACATTTGGAATGACATTGAGTGGTCCAGTGGGTATAGAAGCTGCAGCCTCTCATCACGCTGCTGGGGGGATGATTAATAATAAGCACTGATGAATTCTCCACTGTCCCTATGGGTTCTGCCATTACCTAGCAGCTCCAAAATACCACCTGCAGCTATAATTAGAAAAGCAGCATCTTCAGGTCTCGACACCTTAGATTCGGCCAAAGTCTGTAAGATCAAGATGAAGTAATGCACACAGTTTTTCCACATCCAGATTTCAAAAGTTGAGATTTTCCTTTAATAATAATAATCCACTATTATTTCATTTAAGATAAAGTGAATATCTTTTACAAATTTGAATGTCTTTCGTTTTTATGCAGGTCATTGTGTTCAGTGTAAAAGCCACACATTTCGTTATCCAGCTATCTGAATAATAACCATTGTCACAATTAAATTTCCAGTCCTTAATTTCTGTCAGGGTTTCATCACCCCGTTCCCAAGGTTGTCTAAATAGACCTAATTTGATTTGAGATCACAGATTAGATACCCACTGTATCTGATTGCAATTTGCCAGCTGCAGATATGTATCAGAGCAAATGATGAATGTTACACAGCTCTAATTGCTATGCAAAATGATCACTATAAAAGCTCTCTTGTAGAGCAAAAAAAAAATGTGCTGAGCTCATAGTAGCAATCTATTTGTCATTGACCGGAGTTAGCTTTATGTTTTAATAGTATATGCTGCCAAGTATGTACATGGAAGTCATGCATCGATCTTTGGGTCTGTAACATAATGCCCTATAATGAGCCTGTTAGTTGATTACAGTGTTCTGTAGACTTAATCCTGCCAGGGTTATCAGTGGGATTGATGAGCCAATGCTCAGAACTGCTGCCCTCCTTTAAATGGGCTGAGTTCCTACAGTAGGAAATATATTGATATTCAGAGCAAGATGGAGGCACGGAAGGCTAATGTATTATGGTTGGGTCAGCCACTGTAACCAAAGACAGCTGTATGAACAACCACTGCGATCTGCTACTAGTCTAAAGACTTCACTCATTAAAATCCAGTATAATTAGAAAATGCTGGCTTCATATTTTTGTATTTTCATAAACCTGCTCCTGTGATTTTTTTTAAATTAATTATATTTTCTTTTTTGCATGCAATGTGCTTTCTGCTTGCATGCTTGCTGGCCAAATATTTATTTTGTGCAAAAGGTGCCACTTACGGCTGACAGAGGCAGAGTTCTACATGTTGGTAAACTGGTTAGGTATGCGTTTTACCGTTTTCCTGAGGCACATGATGCAGCAAAATGCAAACTATCCAACCCCATTTAAATGAGTGCAGCATTTTGACATAAATTACAATAAGTGCGCCAAGGTGCCATCTTACTTCTAGGCTACCCCTGTCGCTACACAAGAGCTAGGCAGTGGTCCAACTTGAGAGTGACAGCAATTAACCTGCCTTCCTAGCTGTTTAGCTGGAGGAAATGGAAGGGATGAGAAATCTGACAGCAAGTGATGGGTAGTATTTAGGGTTTAGGGGCAAATTAAATTCTCCCCAAAATGAAAGTCATTAGGGAGAAAGTTACCCCACAGACAAAGGACAAAATGACAATGTGTGTGTGTGTGTGTGTGTGTGTGTGTGTGTGTGTGTGTGTGTGTGTGTGTGTGTGTGTGTGTGTGTGTGTGTGTGTGTAGGTGTGCACGCTCTTATTTGACAGACATATGAGCTCATCTTCCTCTTATAACAACTCAAGTTTGTTGTTTAGTATAAACTGGGTACTGACACACAGTCTTCCCCTACCATCCCTTCCCATAAACAAGCCTCGAGCATCTTTCTCTCTATGCCCTTCACCTGCCTCTCTGTCTGTCTCCTTGTACTGTATTTGAGAAGCAAGAGACACACACACACACACACACACACACACACACACACACACACACACACACACACACACACACACACACACACACAGACAAACACGCACATACCTAAGATGCAAATCTGGGCTTTGCCCTTGAGCATAATTTAAAGGCCTAATCACCCAGACTGTCCCTTTGGATGGAATAGGGAAGGAGGGAGGGGAGGATGGTGTCTCTCATTTGCACCCTTACACAAAGAAGCTCATTAGGTTTATCTTTCAGGCCTGAGATTGCCCCACTCAACTGTGTAAATAAGACACTGGCCCTGGCCTGATGCATCAATCACCTCTCAGGACAGGAGAAAGACCTCCACTGAAATATGAACGATTTCATAAAGGAGCCTTTTGTTAACCATCATCGTCTGTGTGAAGATAAGGTTTTTCTGTAAAGGCAGGAGAAGCATTAGGAAAGCAGCATGTACTATATGTCTTTGTAAAATTATTTCCCCTTTCAGCGAAAAGGCAGTTCTTCTCTGGCAATCCTTGTGTCTGACTTATTTACAATGAAAGTCATCCTTCTTTTTATTTCAAGCCTGGCTATCAGCAGACAGTCCCCACAGAATAGTACATACAGGCCTGTGACATATAGGCCTGTAGTTTCCCCCTTTGCGATGACACTAAAGATATAGGATGTGAATGACAGCATAGCTGCTGTTTGCTCACGCTTCCCCAGACAAAACACAGTATTATTCTATTATCTATCTAGACACCACCTCTTCCTCCAACTCTCCCTCTGTCTCCCGTTCTCTGCCTTTTCCCCCCCTCCTTCTTATTCTTCAGCTCGCAGAAACCTGGCCTGTCCATCTATGTTTAAGACACATTACATGTGGCCTTCTGGAATTTACAGTGGCGCTCTCCCAGTAACTCCATTTCGTGCGGGTGTCCCTTGAGAGCATGGCGAAATGTCAAGCTGCAAAGCTTGAAAGAGAGACGAGGAGAAAGGGACAGTAAGAGAGCAGGGAAAGCAAGCGATGGAGGAATTGAGAGGCGAGGATGAAGAGAGATAGTGGAAATCTGCTGGAAATAAACACTTACGGGCATCTTATCCTCAAGCAGTTGCAGTAAGGTCAGATGAGTATACGGGTTAAAGGTGGCACAAGAAGAAGAAAACAGATCCTGCTCTGTGTGTGCACGTGCAGGCTTGCGTTTATATGGTTCACCACTAAAAGTTGACTTTAGTGTAACTGTTTATTTTCTGCTAAAAAAAAAGAATCAAGAAAAGAGTTAGTTTGAGCTCTGCAGCATTCATGTCAGATCAACTGATTTCAGCGCTGGTTCGAATCAAATGATGGCTCAGATGATACCTTTCAAGTCATCCAACTGACAGATCCCACAATTAAGTTAAGTTGATGCAACCCACTTTACAACCGACTTCCACAATAATTCCTTCTTCCATGCTGCATTCTGTGCACTTTATGGTTTGCATGTATGCAGATTGCCCTGAATAAACCCAGTTCTCTTAATCCAAATTACTACAGTCGTAAATAATGATATTCTTTTGACTAACTGAAATATAAAAAGAAAGAAAAGACATTACCATGCAATTATATAGGAATACATTAAATGGAATCTAGTTCATTCAGCTTAGGTTAGGCCTTATGTTTGACCTGACACACTTTTTTTCTCTTTTCTTTTTTTCTTATATAGTGCAGTAGCTCAGTGATAAATGACTAAGCCAGCGTTAACCTCCTCCGTGTAAATAAGAGGCAGTCATTCAGCAGCACACACTGTGGCCAATAGTCCTCCAGTCTCTAGCTAACCTCGTGCAGGCCAGGATCAATGGCCACTTCACAACTCATTTCCTTTTACGCCTCCCTAACTGCCCTGGTCCAACTCAGGGAAATAAATGGCACTGGATCTATAAGTCCACTCACGCAGACACAAACACATAAACAGCCACACGTACACACACACACACACACACTGTGGCATACTCTGAGGGGACTGAGCAATTCTTTCAGCTCAATACCCTTCACAATAATTTATTTGCAAACTGGCTCAGTGTTGAATAGTGTATCATCTTTCGCGGCCTCACAATCGAAAACGAGCATTCTGTCATTGTTTATTGCCACTCCCCTGTCGTCGGCTTAAACTGCGTACCAGTCATTAATATGGTGGGGTGGAGTGTTAGTGTCACACACAGCCTGAATACATACATTTAAATGCCTCTGTTTTCTTCTAATGTGGAGTTAAGAGGAGGATGAAGAAAACACGTGCATGTGTGTGTGTGCATGTGTGTCAGGGGGGTGCTTTCCGATGCATACGACGTATCGCATTGCTGACTGCATTTTCTGGAAATGGTCCCCCCCCCCCCAAAAAAAGGCAAGTGGCTTATAGTCATTTGATAGGCCACGACACCGCTATCCATTTAACAGAGCTTAAAAATCCTACATATGCATATGCTGGGGTGTCTTAAGCTGACAACCAAAAGACAGGATTTGCTAGAAGGCAGCTTTGGAGTGTTGTGAATTTAACAAGCATGTCTAGTATTACAGTTCCTCTCTGCTTTAGTCATGAATAGTAACAAATCAGACTCTGAAACGCATGCCCGATGGTTTGTTGTGTATCACCCCCTCCCTTCCTCTAACTAATATTAAAATGACTTCAAATCTGGTTAAGAAGATGACTAGGAAGAAGAAGCAACATCTTTAATGTCACCGGTGCTCTCGTTCTCTAAAGCGCCCCAATCTGTGCAGATTCCAGGTATCATCAGTTTTTTCTCCTTTTTCTTTTTGTTGTTGCACTTGTTAACACTCCCTGCTGCTCCGATTACCTCCACCCCTGACCCATTTTTGAATATATAAATGGCTCTATCCTTCTCCCAAGTTGTTTGTAGTTGTAACACTACACTCTACAAGGGGAGGGGGAGATGGTCTTTACACATTGCCTCCAAACACTGTATACATATGTAAGAGAGCCAGCTGGGCTCTCAGCCCTCTCCTCTTCACAGCTTTTCATACAAATGTAGTAAATAAGCTCAGGCCGTGGGGAATTTGAAAGCTCCAAACAGGCAAACTGACATGTCACTTAGCGCTGGCTTTGGCTCTCTTCACTCCAGGCTTTAGAGCTGAAGCTGGTGGCTTTTGAAAGTGTATCAGCCAAGGTCAGGTCCTCACTTTTGCAGTCAAGGTGGAGTGCTATCTGTATCATTTACAACTTATTAATAATAATGCCGGGCTTGCTGTATTTCTACATTAAGACAAATGTAACAATTATAAAGTCAGTCAGAAGACGCTACTTAAAATGCATAATTTTGGGGTAAAAACAGAGAATAAGATGTACAGAGGTTAATAATAGAAGTCACGCTGGGAATCCATTTCAGTAGAGATAGACAGGCCCACCTTTCTCCAGCCTGTGTTCATGCTCAGACAGCCTGCCATTCCTCATCAAGAACTAACCACTGCTTATTTACCCACACTGGGGACTTAACTCACACGAATTGATCAGTGATAGCAGTGGAAAGCTGCTTGTTCCACCCTAATAAAAATGACGCCCATGAGCATATGCAGAACATGCTTTGTGGGCTAGGCGCAGCACTTCAAGCTTGAGTAGACACTAAGCTGATATTGGTTTCACGCTTGAGTCTGTAGTGCGAAAACTTCCAATGGAAAGCCAGAGATTTGATTGTTTCTGCATATGCATTTATCAGAAGTTTACATGATAAATATACATTAGCCTGGTGGCTTGGCCATGCGTGGTATTGTTTCTGCGATACTATTCTTTGTGCATTCCTTTTCACCTGTTTGGACTTCATCATCCAATTCAGCGTGAACCCGATAATCCTAATTTGCACAAAAACTTCAAATGGATTTGTAGGAGTTTTTCTTGCATCGTTAGTCCTCGCCAGAATTTCTGTCACAGCAAGGAAATACTTCTTTGTTGGCACAGGTTTTAAATGTGTGAGGAGAAAATTCCTCAGAAAATAACTGGAACTTTCTTTTTTTTTTTTCACAGAGTATCGCATAATTTAGACTCAGAAGTTGAGGTCTCTATCATTTGTATAGAACAACCCCCATTCGCCCATTGGCTTAGCCCTTACTTAATTTTGTAAGGTTTTTATCAAAGTCTTAAATTATGTCATTTATCTTTCATACAAATTTTAGCCATAGGTTTTATTTATTTAATACCCACTGTAATTGTTCTGTCCTTGTATGGAGTGCTATGAAGGGAATGATCATGCTTTTGGCACATTTATCAAAGCCCAGAGAGGGGGAAAAAAAGAAAAGCAAAACGGAGGCCCTGTTCTCACATAGTCACCAGACTAAGAGTGCGACAGAGTGATAAATTTTCTTGTTAGGAGAAATTACATCCACTAACTTGAGCTACTTCAGCATGAAATTGAAAAAGAAGCATTTCTTGTGAATTTCCATTCTTGATTCAATGAAAGATGTAGATTAGCCTTTTGGAAAAAGGGTGGGCACAAGAATGAAACTAAAGAAGTATGATTCTGCTCACGCTTGCTTGTTCTTAGAAGCGTGATATAGGATGCTGGAAAAGTCTTTGTTTATGGAAGTAAGGCCCAGTCAGGCTGTTGGCAGATTAAAGAAAAAAAGTGTTTAACATCTCTTTCTTTCTTTCTTGTGTGAGTCTGTTTGTGTGGTATACATTTATGTACTCAAGCACAAACCTTGTGCATTTTTTTTAACATTTTTTTTTTTATCAGTAAAGCTTTCCAAGCCTCTTTGTCTACCTCACCCCTGTCACAGTTTGTGCCCATGATAGCTCCCTCTCTCCATCTCTTTCTCAGTTTTCACACACACACACATGGGTGCACACACACACATTTCTCCAGACCCAGCTGAGTCTAGTAGCCTGTTCTAGTGAGGGTGGTGGGGGCTGGAGGGTGGATTACTGATTGATAGACGCTGGGTGTCTGAGTGGAAGGCAGATAACTATATCTTCTGCTGCTCACTTAAAGGTCAAACACACATTGCTGTAATTGGAATATTCACAAGGCAACCGCCGAGGTACAATGCAGATCGGAGGAAAGAAAGAGAGGAGGAGAAGGAGCGCAGGACAAGATAGGTGTTACATAAGAAAAGAGATTGAGAGAAAGAACAGGGGGAGTGAAGGTGATCCATTGCCCTTCCATAGGCAGATGCAGCGGCTATTTATTGAGCTGATCTTTCGGGGAAGTGAGGCATTCACTGAAAGATACATTGCCCTCAATGGAGAGCAAGCCTGGATGAGGAGACAGGGGGCTAATGGCAAGACCAAGTAGTCACATAAACGTGTACAAATGGCTATTAAAAGTCTGTGCTCCTTTGCTTTAGTGGAAGGAAAATTGGATTGAATTCGGTTGGGCAAAAAAGACGTACGTAAAAATCATTGCAACGGATTATCTAAGGCCACACACGCAAAGTAATTTATATGCTGTTTTGTGATTGCTATCTATACGCAAAATAATTGCTTGAATTGGCTGGAAAATTTGCCGTATGTGTGGGTGAGATGAGTTCATTCACTAAGGTCAGGGTGCTCTCTTTCGATGACGCCAGGAGAGAGCAACACTTAGACTCGACACTTAACCTGAGCTCTCCAGGATGAGACAGACAGACACTTATACTATTGACCTGCAACAACAGAGCCCCCAAGACGGGGGTCTTATACAGATGCACTTAAGGCTTGAGTTGCTTATGCACACTCACAAACAAATACTGAGGATTCTAAATGATATCACCCCAATTTAAATGAGTTTTCCTTGGCATGAAGGGTGTAGGGCACTGCTACTCAGTAGCTTTCCTGTTTTCCCTAATGATTGTTTTGTGTGAGCTTTGACTTGGTATTTTTATCAGTGGTATAATGGGAGAGGAATGCACTTAAATGCAGTTTACCTACCAGGGATGCTCCAGCTGAGGTGTGCTGGGGTTTACCTAACCTTTTATTTACTCTTATGCTCCTGGACTTTGTTTGTGCACACGCATCTTATGTACAGTGCACAGACTCACACATTTGTGTCAACACGCTGATCCTTTCTGGTGTCTGCATTTTGCAGGGTGCTGATTATTTACTAATCACCTCTGGTTGTTTATTTATTTATATAAAAGAGTGTGCTTTTGCTTCCTTAATAGCTGCAGTAAGCAAAAGGTGAATACTTCTATTTTTAATATAATGTATATACAACATGTTCTGGATAATCAGCATACTACTTTTAAGAAACTGGGTCTAAGCAATTGGGGTCTTTTTCCCATAGTTCCAGTTTTTTTCACCCAGCTCAGCACCTTTTCCAAATGAACTATGGCTGGCCTGAATGCCACATTACATATCAGTTATTCATCCAGCTGTGTGAACTCTACTTGCCGGGAACTGTGAACAGTAGACGAGCCATAATCACCTGAGAATGAAATCAGGCGCAAAAAGAGCTATTCCATGTAGAGACGGGTGACAAATTAAAGGAAAAAGCATCTTAAAGCCAGAACAGCTTCAAAGCAACTTGGCATAGATTCACCAAGCCTCTGGAACTCCATTCTTCCAAATGATATTCACCTCATTTGATGTTTTTGATGGTGGTGGTGCTGAGATGTAATGACCACAAAGCCAATAGCATATGATTCATATTATTTTCATTCTTCCCAAACCTCTAAGTGATCCCTTGTATAGAGACATTGCCATCCTGGAAGAGACCAATTGAAATGTTTCTTCACAAAATAAAAAGGGTCACTCAGAACAACTTTTTATTGATTGGCTGTGAGCTCTAATTTGTTCCTGACCTTTCTATGGCAGCATATGAACATGGTGTTTTGCAATGTTAATGCGGTGGGAGAAACAGAGAATAAAAGCTATAGCTAATTCCAGGCTTGCTTTTGCAAAGAGAAGATTTGACCTCACACAAATTGTGTCATTTTCAAACACACACACCTCTGTCTTGCTCAACTCACACAAATACGTTCCCAGTTTCTCCTCTCTGTGTCCGTCTCTATTTTTCTTGCTCTTTGTGATAGTGTATTGTGGAGGTTTGCTGTTGTCAGGCTCTAAAGGACTTCCCTTGGAACAGCAGTAGATAAAGACCTTTGCTGAATGGTCCTGCTGTCATCTTATCTAAATGGAGTTGTACAGCACAGGTCACACTAAAGACAAGCCACCGGCTGAGAAACAGCACAAGGAAAGCAGGTACATTGTGTGGGTAAATTGTGTTTCAATGGTGATGAAGCATGGAAGAGGTGCACTGAGACAATGGATAGAAGCAGTTATTATCTCTATATGATTTGGAAAAAGTAAGAAATTATAAAGTCGAGGAGCAGCTATGCTTATTGTGATTACTTTTGTGGTTCAGGTAAAAAAAAAAAAAGATCTATAGCCTGAAAGTAGAAAAACTACTGCCGTCCTTTGCTAGAACAGATACACCATTGTACTTGCACAGAATATCTACAGTGACACCAGCAGGAGGTAGGATGTTAGCGACTGTTAGTGGTTGCAGTGAGCGACAGCAGGCTGTGCTCTCTTGTTATTGCTGGCACGGGCCTCAGAGTGTCTCAGCAGACACATCGGTGCATATGCACTCTTCAACTTTCAGCCATAAACACGCACACTTTATCTGTGATGGGCAAAACAGACCCGCGTTTTGTCTTTGTTGGTGGAAAAATAAGCGTGAGGTTACACAATGGAGCTTTAGACACCCCCGCGCCCCTCCTACCGTTCGCGCTCGTCGCTCCAGTGCGAGCCTTCTTCCTGGGGTAGGAGCGAGCAAATTCATCTCGTCAATCCTCCCGGGACGGTGTAGCTATGCAGCTCTGTTTACTGTGGTAGAAAGTTAATATAAATTTTCATCAGTGGGAGAAGTTTACACATACGATTCTATTTGTCCTTCATTATTAGCACCTGAGTCTGGGGCTGGGTAGGCATAATTGTCTACAGACACAGGCCAAATAGATGCAAGGGAAAGGCAAATAAGCACACCCAAAAATAATTTGATGCTTGTGTGTTACAATCCTCTATCCTAAGAATTCTTAATCTAGAGAATCAATAAACAAGAGGTGAGAGAGGGCGGAGAAAGAAAAGATGAGAAGAAGAAATGAACAATGTGATATGAGCAGGCGGAGGGAGGCGAGAGAGAAAGGAGTTTGACTTGAATTCAAAGTGCAGCAAATAGGCGATAAGGAAATGAACAGTACAAGCAGTCAATATAAGTTTTAGACATAAGTAACACAACAAACCGATCTAATTTCTATTTTCGGCTAAATATCGCTGTATATAGACAGAGGAAGCTGAAGTTGCTGAAAATATTGAGATAGAGGTAGCAGAGTGGGACACAGAAGCCCATTGTTCTGCTGGATAGCTTTACCTCTGTCCTGAGGCCCAAGCAGATTCTCCATGGACCTCTCCCTCCCTTTCTCTCTCCCGGTCCCTTTTTCACTTCAGACTGTTGATTTATTGGCTCATACATTAAAATGCTCATTACTCCTACATACTTTCCAAATTCATACTTTCTCCATTCTTCCCCTTTTCTCTACTCTTTCTTTCTAAGATTTCACCCATAGGTTTCTATAACTTTTTAAAAATGCAGCTTGCAGATCCAAACACCTCCATTAACTCTGCATGCTGCTATCTGCAGTCAAAAGAAGTCATCATTTTTTAGTTTCTATCCAACCACTCAACCAGGCGGAGTTGACTAAAACCAGCTGTGTGTTTTGCTCTGTTTGGGCTTTTTGTGGAGGTGATAAGAGAACAGAATCTGGAGCTATGGTTGATGCACCGAGGCACTGTCATCAATCCTGACCTTTTATGAAGAGAGCCTTTCAACTCCTGTGACTGAGTTACTTAAGGCGAGTGGTATCAGCAGCATCTGTGTACTGTGATCTTACACACACCAGGCTTAAAATTGATACCAAATGCATTAATGTGGTAGAGAAAGTTTCACAGTGTTCTCACCCTTGCTTGTGGAATTTTGTTGCCTTGTTGCCTTTGCTTTGATTTATCGGCCATAGCTTCTGTGGTCAAAAGAACCTCTTTGTGTCTGTTCTGGGCCCTCTTTGCCACTAAATGAACATGCAAGAAAAGACAGGTGGTAAGTAGCAGAGCAGAGCTGGCATCAGTGACAACGGACATGCTGAAATGAAAGGGAAGTGGATTGCAAAGTGGCTTGCAGATGTGGAACAACTGTATGCTGGAAACAGTATCAGCTGATCCATTAATTGATGTGGGGATAGCACTTGAATTAGCTGATGGGATCTTCAGCAGCTCCTGCATTACGATGAGCTTCCAGGACTGCAGCTGAGCTTGATTTTGTGGCCCGCCTGAATAAACTCGCGCTCAGTTTAATTCAGCTTCAACTTCAAAAGGGTTTCTGTAATCTCAAAGCTATGCCTGTTCTTGCATGGAAACCCTGTGCTGTTCTCTGGTCGCACTTTGCTTGTTTTCACAAACTCCGGGCCCCACTTTTGCATTCAAACATTGTATGGGACATCTTATCCTGTTTCCCTTCTCCTCTCATTTGTCTATCCTCTCCAGCCAGCCCCTCCAAATCCATATCCATCCATCCATCTGCCCTGAATCCACTTATATAAGGAGATAGGGTGTAAATATTTTGGTATGGAGTGTCAGCGCATATCTTCCCTGCCAGCGGGCCAGCTGCCTCAGTCCAATCAGCCATGTTTGTTTGTTCAGCTTAAACTGTTTGTGCCTTGTTTTCCATGGCATGTGACTCCCTCTAGCTTGATAAAGAGTCATACTTTTTCTTTTTCTGCACACACACACCCTCCCCACAAACACCCCCACCCCACCCCCACCTCGCTCTTGTGTATGTGTTCCCTGAAAGCAGATAGATAAGCCTGCTGGTGCAGTACTGTGTGTGCGTATGCATCAAGAGTGTATGTGTGAGAGTTGTCAAAGCTGTCAGCGTGACTGGAGTTGTTCTGGCCGACAGTCGAGTGTTGAACAGCAGCCCTTTTACTCCCTACAACACACACACACATACACACACATGCATACGCACATAACATCTGTTCCGCACACCACAGAAAGGCTGTGTTATTATGATGCAATCCTGTTCCGTACTGATCAACAACTATTTACAGCTACTGTCTGGAACATGCAAACATCCTGTCAAGGCTTGGGCGCTGTAAATAAGTACCTGTTGAGGCTAGCTTATTTCATCCCTGTGTCATCATTCCAATATTGGCTATATCCCCCTAATAACAACAACTCCCTATGTGACTGGAGCCAGGAAGTGATCTACACTGTCCAAACACAATGTCACAGCCCTTCAAATATATCCAATTCCAATGTCATGGCTGCGTATTGTGCAGTCTCCAGGTGGATTTGAAAAAGTGGCATTCTTAGTGGATGACTTTTTTTTTTTGTTCCCACTCCCCACCCTTCTCCCACCACCACATGCAATAAGCAATCTGGAGATTTGTAATGGTTTGGCCCAGTATTACAGGGCCTCCTAATGTATTTCATGCTTGTTTAAGATCTTTGCATGCTCCTTACAAAGGTGTGCTATGATGGCTGTAGCTTATTACCCAGTTCTGTATAGAACTGTAGTTCTGTATAGAGCTAGGAGACTGGGGGGGTAGTTGTAGGTGAGGGGTGAATGGATGAGGTTTTTTATTTTCAGTTTTCTCTCTCTCGCCTTCCTTCTGTCAGCCCCTTCTCACTCTCTCCTTTTCTTCCTCGCCGGTGATCTCTGCATGCCTATTAATGTAGAAGAGGAATGCCTGTGTAAACATTCTTGTTTCTCTGTTCATTTCGCATAATAGTTGCCTGTATCGCCTTTCTCCTGACCTCACTATCTGAAACCAATTACACCAGATCCATTTGGGCTGAATCTTATTTTCATAAGGATCCCCGTGTCGCGGTCTCGGTTGCTCTGTGTTATTTTCCCTCCTCCTTATTTTTTTTCCAACCTCAGTGATGGATATCAACATCAAATATGCCTCTGAGTGCCTTGTTATTTATATAGCAGGCCCTGGCTCTCTCTCCCTCTCTGTCTGGCTAGCGCTCTCATTCTGAAGAATGTGTCACATTGTGCTGTTTATACAATGTGTGCATTAATAGACTGGGGATGTCATTTTTTTGTGCATAGCAACCCAGGTTAAATAGACGGTGCGTCTGTACTCGTCTGTGTTTTTGTCCGCTCCAGCAGCTCTTCAGCAAACTTTTGATGACTTTCCTTGGCATTTGGTGCTTTTTCGTGCTTTGAGATGGGCTTCAGCTTTACCATCTCTGTGGAGTGGGAAGTGGGTGGCACAAATTGGTGCTTTTTACTGTAATGGCAGAATACTCAGAGCCGACGAAAGTGAGGGGACGGGACTTTTATTCCTCCCTTGCCTTCCACACCATCACAGGCTCTCTGAAAAATAGCTAACCCCACTTCCACGGAAGAGGTGACAGACAGTTTGAGACATGACAAACCACTCTGGAAAAGTTTGGCCGGTGTTGATAAGGTCTGTGTTATGTTTGGAGAGGGACTCTTTATGCAGTCTGAGCAGACTTCTTTTCTAATAAGCCTGGTGTAGTTGATCTCTCCGCTTCACCCCCATGCGTCACCTCTCACGCCTGCACCTCCCTCGGTATTTACTCGGCGTGGATATTGGAAGCGCAGTTAAAAACATCTCTGTCTTTGTACTCGTGACCGTGTGAAATATATTGAGTGGCTCTCTTGACTTTGGGTATAACACAGCGAGTCATTATTGATTCGCACACAGATAAACATTTCCCCCTGACAGATACCTTGAGCTGCACTCATCAAGCAGCCTTCCCTCTAACTACTGTGTGCAGGACTCAATAAGCCTGATAATTACTTTGATTCACCAATCATGGCGAGATTAATTAGGCCCTGTGTTTTTAATTAGCGATGTGATTGGCTGCATTCAGAGAATTTGTGTTGTCTTTCAGGAAAAAGAGAGTCAAGCAGTGTTTGATTTCACATCCAGTTTGTCAACAAAACTTTATGTGGCTGTCTGTGCCTGCATGCTGCAGGTGTTAATGTGTATTTTAGTGTGTGTTCCTAAGAAAGGCCAAGGCTCAGTTTACAGATGTCACATGCACACATGCACACACACATACACACACACAAAGCAATGGCAACTAGGCTCATCTTACCAAGGAGACAGATCAATGCAGTTAGGACCCAGTGCCAGTGTAATGTGTTTGTTTACTTCAGTCCAGAAAGCCTGGCTCCTCCTGAGCAGCCAGACAGAACCCCCACACCACCACCACCACCACCTCCACCTTTACAATCCCCCCCCCCCCCTCCAGTTCTGTCTTTTCATAATTGATCGAGGGGGTTGTCTGCATTCCCAAAGGGGTTAAGATGGGGCAACTTTTTTTTTCCTCTCTCTCTCCTGCCTCCTCCTCCTGTTTGCTCAGGATCTCAATGTACTAGTTCAAACATTGTTCCCACCAGCTGGCAGAGCTGCACCATATGCACGCCCTGTCAAGGCAGCTGTTGTCATGGATACTGGCAAGCGCTGGAAAATAAAATGAGCATCCCTGATTCCTGAGGAAGTGTCACTCTCCATCTGAGTTTTACTCCCCCCCCCCCCCCCCCCCCACCCCATTTCTTGCTTCTCCTCCTCCTCGTCCCCTTCTTTTTTCATCAAAAAAGCCAAACACCTGTGAAGTTGTTGTTTTGTGTGCATGTGCCCCCCCCTCCCTCTCTCCACTCCCACTTGATGCTCATGGGCCTGAACAATACAAGGTACATGCTTGTGTGGAGCAGCAGCAGTAGTAGCAGCAGCTGTGCACAATGTTCTTTTCTGCCAGGCTCTTTCATCCATCTGCTCTTGAAGAATTTGAGTGAAGCTGCTAGCCCAGCTGCCGCCGTTACCTGTGAAGCTGGTGCTTGCTCGTCGCACGCATTCAGCGCACACAAGCAGGCGGGGGGTGGGTGTCTGTAATCCCATCAAACCCTAGAGAAATAAATTACGCCATATCCCAGCAGTCTCTCTGATTCCTATCATATCGATGTATGGCAAACACATCAAAGGGTGTTGATGACAAATTTCGCAATTTACAAATAGGATTTTTCTAATTTTTCATGTCATGTGTAAACAGCTGCGAACTAATTTCATCAGGCAGGGAAAGGCCTCTCGTCCTCTACCGATCTATTCATCTTTCTATCTATCACCCATCCGCTGCGCATAAGCACCCTTAATGCATAGTGTAAAACCTGGGCTGCTAGTTAATTCACTCTAAATGTAATCTGATGTTGATTTTGTCAACTTTAATTACAGCTCCCAGGGACACTTCACATGGTGCTGCCTCTACTTCAAATTGATATTATGAATATGCAAATGTGGTAGTAATTTGCAGAGAGAAGTGGGTATTTCAGTTGAGCACACACTAGACAGGTCAATTCTACTCTGCCTTTTTTTTTCTCCTGCCCACCGCCTCACCCTCTTCCCCACCCTCTTCTTCAGGGTTGCTTTAGACAAACTGTATTTATCCTTGCTCACAGCTCTGTGAATTGTTACTAAAACATATCATAGTGTTAACCACGTCACAATGAAAGAGGTGATATTTGACAGGCCTTTCGCTCAGAGATGACTGTTTTCATCTGCGAAAATTTGAATTATCTCTACTGTCAGCTTTAGGAAATCTAATAGTTTATTTTCCTCTGCACCTTTCTTTCTTTCTCTCTCTCTCTCTATTTCTTTCTCTTTTTTTAACACTGTCTTTTGTCTTGTGTTTTTTTCTTCCCAGGCTCTACAAGCAGCGAGGCAATTACTCTTGCAGCAGCCAGGCAGTGGCCTGAAATCTCCAAAGAGTCAGGACAAGCAGCGTCCACTGCAGGTAAAGCAGCTCCCTGTCTAATCTCTTAAGTCCATCCATAATACATGCTCCCCCGAAAAGAAGATTTCCTCTGTTGCACAAAGTGTGTTTGATTTGCCAACGCAATCCTTGGGCCCGTCATTGGAATCTTAAAGTCTGGACAAGCGGGTCCCCGGGAAGCTGAAGCGTCACACAGACGCGAGAGAAACACAACAGAGGCAGATCTCAAGGAGCATTGTTTCATCTGTAGGCCATTTGCCTGTTTTCGAGTATGTGATGCATGAAACTGTACAAATACACCACAAGTATATCCCAAGGTTATGTGGTACAATGACAAATTGGCTTTTCTACACTGGATCCATAATGCTGTTGACACAAGAAAATTCAGAGGCTAGTTATTATTTGAAAGCCACGTCAGCCTGGATAGTGGGTTACACAGACAGCTAATTTTAACTTCCTCTCATTTCCACTTTTCAACGCTAATTTACCTTATTGATTTGTAGAGCTGTCTATATCTGATGCCAGTGATTTTGAAAAAGGTCACTCTTGTACACAGATGCGCACACACACACACACACACACACGCGTGCGCAGTTTCGCGCTGACGCCACACTCGCACATATATACATTAACAGTCCTTTCAGTCCTCCGTCTTCCTACTCTTAACACTTTTCTCACACCAGCAACTTGTTTCATTCAGTCAACTAGACCGTTTCTGCTTGAAATTATGTAAGGCCCCTTGACATCTGCTCTGTGTTTTTATTAGAGGATTTTTTTTTTTTAAATTTAATTTATTTTTAGCCGTTTGAAATTGAAGTGTGGGAGTTTATGCCCTCCACTCGGCTAATAAGTACTATCAAGGAGCAATGGTTTACCTCATTAGGAGCTCTGTGCATTTCATTAATAACAGGGAAATTGGCGTTAACCTCACCCGTTGATATTTTCACAGAGTCTAACAATGGCGACACCTTCAATTGGAGTCACACCCCTGTGTGCCTAATTACGTACTGGCTGAGAGATAAGGTTGGCAAGGACTAAGTCTTCCCTTCCTTGAAATAATTTGACTGGGGCTCATCAAAAGCATTAATATTATCAGTATATTCTCTTGCAGTGGCATGTTTATTTATTCTACTATATATTTCTATATTTAGCTGTGGCAAAGGGGGTTCATCAAGAAAAAGCTTATTGTTGGATTTCTCCGTTTGAGTAAATGTATGCCAAACTGAGTAAATTGAAAGAAATGGGAATCTGATCTGCAAATGCCTGCACAGTCACCAAGTACAGTACATAGCATGAAGAACAATATTGAACGAGAGAGTTGTGTGGGTGCATCGTAACCGTCAGCCCACGTCCAAGCCCCTGCCTCTAATAACACCAGCAGATGGTAAATATTGAATATTTACATTTGCTTACTCCATTCTTGACTCGTTGACGATATGAATCAATATGGATCAGAGGGCCCTGCCGATCGGCCTGTCCTCGGCTCCCAGCTAATCTATTTGTTGATCCAGCTTTTATTAACATCCTCACCTCTTTGTTCCAAAAAGTTTCCATTCAGCAGACTGTCACAGGAGAGGCGCTGCTGCCAGCTCACCCAGTGATGCACAAACAGGGCTCAGTGCATTCTGGCCCCAGATTGTTTTCTCTTTTTTTTCTTTTTTCCAGCGGTGGATGTGCTTTTGCTTGAATCCACTCATTTCAAATGACATTTTAACTGTATTACTCCTTTGTGCAAATATCAGTATAAAGCGGTAGAAACTCTTACTTGATTAAAATGCTTTTTTTTTTTTGTTTTGCTTTTTTTATTGTCTCTCGTCTCATGCCACATTTTTTTGTGTTCTTGTCTTGAGGGAGTTTACTCAATAAAGCTGCATTATTTACCTGGATTATGAGGCCGCAGTGGGTGCTGCAGCGCAATATTTTATTAGCTTCACTGCTAGATAAGAGTCACTGGCAATCAAGCTACATGTTTTCCACTAGAGGAATCACGCGGATTGATCCCCTTGTATGATTAGCACAGCAGAAAGTGGGAAAAGGATTAATATTACCATGACATCCTGCTTATGGCAGAGATACTGATAAATCCTCTGCTTCTTGTTCTCCATCTTTGGTATTTAAGAGCGAGAAATGATCCATAGATCACGGCATGTAAATTATTTAGTACACAAGCATCTAAGTGCCTCGGCTTGCAGTTTTAATTACTCGTATTAGCGGCTAAAGGCTCTCGCCTGACTAATTCTATCCGCTTGCTTGTCGCTGCTTCTCAGAAGTTGATGATGCGGAGGCAAGCAGCTCTAGCGTTCACATGCACACAAATTCACATGTACGGGTGAAAAAATAAATAATAATAATAATAAAACAGCCCCAAAAACACACACACACACAAAAACACACTCACACAAGCTGCTTTTCCACATTTGCGTAATGTGACAGGTCTATTATTACACAGTAAGCCCACGGGAGCACTCAATAAACACCTATTTCTTCCTGTAAATCCCCTGCCTCTGCTTACACGGCTCTCCTAAGGCACACAACACCCTCTCGTCTCTGCTCCTGTCTCCCCTCGCTCTCCTCTTCTCTATGCCAATACCAGCCCCCCCCCCCCCTCTCTGAAAGGCATTTATACACTGACATTTGGAATACAAATAAAGAAACGCGGACAAGGAGAGGCGGAGAGGATTACAGAGGCCTATGAATCTGACAGTTGTTTCGCTCGCACCATGCATCTACGCACAGCCTGCACAAACACAAGCACAGCGACAGTTGCTTAAAGTTTTACATTGCCCGAAATGACTTTGTTCAGAACGTGTTTGTTAGCGGCCCTATTGATCATTATCGATAAGAAACAGAGCAGAGCTCTGTTAGTGTAACACCTGCTGGGTGCAGGTTTTGGCTCACCATCCACCAGACATCTCAAATAAACTCCTCACTCCTATCATGATTGCTTCAGGAGCCACGTGTAAAATAGCCAGAATGACCCCAAACCCTTGCAAGTGACTGTGTTGGATGGCATCCACCCGCCCCGACCCCACCTCCTGCTACTTAACGTCCAGTTCTAAATCATGCAAAATCTGAGAGCTCGCCCTGAGCAAGTGTTGCAACTGCTGCTGTGTCACCTTTCATGCCATCGAGCTGTGACTACTTTTTCTACAAGACTAATAACCTCAGCTCCATCTGTGCAAAGCTCAGCTATGAATGAAAATATTTAAGGTTTTATGGTTGGTTTATGGATCGGCAGAGATGTTGGTTTAGCCGTGTTTTCTGTAAATTTGCAGCTTCCTGCCCAGGCCAGTCACACCGGCTGCGGGCACTGGGCCATCCTAGGAAGTGTCACACTTTTTAAAGGTCAGGTCCACACATTTCACTACTGAACCAATATCATCTCAATAGCAGCACTCATCTGCTTATTGGCTTTCATCCGGAACACACGCACACACACACAGATGCAGGGAAAAGGGCTGTGACGCCAGGCTTAAGCATAAGTTAGCCAACTCCAGTCTGCGTGGCTAAAGGATGCTACTTCACATTTACATTTATGAATATATCTTTCCTCTGCATCCCCTCTGGTTGGATCTGAAAATAGAGAAAAATTATCACAGAGAAGAAGGGAAAAAAGAGTGTTGGGGGGGTATTATGTTATTCATGAGAAAAACTTCTGTTGACTCTGAGAGAGAAAGAGGGGGGAAAAACGTCAGCACATTTTAAGTCAAACACCCTTGGTTACTGCTTTTGTAACCAGAAAACAAGATTCCCCCCCACCCTCATCTCCCTCCTTCCCTACTTCTTTTTTTTCCTCCCCCTGCATTTACAACACCTACAGGACAAGATTGCTAAATTGCGAGGACAGAGCAGGTTCATCATTGTGATGCAAAAGAAGTTGAAATGCTACCCCAAGGCGAGGTAGCTGAGTTTGGGGGATCAAGAGAAAGTGAGAGGGAGGGATAAAAAAAAAAAAAGTAGCTCAGACCTTTGATGTAGCAGCAACAAATTTACCTTGTGACAGAAGATACATGGGTGCAATAAACGAGTTATACCAGCCCTTACACATGCAATCAGATGATTCTGGCCAGGGTGTTAATTGGATCCTAACCGGCAGATCTGATACGCCCGGGCCCTGGTGGTGAGGGGGAAAGCCTTTCCAAGTGATGAACTATAATTCACTGAGCTGCTTGAAGCACTTGTAATTTACTGTGTGTCACTGATGAAGAGGCTGATCCAGTGGAGGCCATATTACCTGCAACATCAGAGGAAAGTAACCCCCCCACCCCCGACACACACACACACACACGCACCCCACATCCACCTGCTCTCACTTGTGCTCTCTCACTTTCTTTCTATTACAGTTCTCTCCTCTCTCTGCACTTTCTTTTATAATTCCCTCCCGCTCGCGCTTTCTGTCGCTCCCATTTACTCTTGAACTGTGTGCACCTGCAGGGAGGCATCAGTCGAGAGTGAATTGTGCCAGTTTAATGATAAAGGTGTGACAATTTGTACTGATAGTGACACAAACAATGTGCACAAAGTCGCACAGCTACACTACATTCAAGACGCTTAATCAGTGACTTTCTTTCCTGTAGAGATAAATCAATATGGAAATTGTGCTAAGCCCGTTCCAATCTCCTTGGGCTTTTTTATTAGAGGCTTTTACATGATGGGTCTTTATGTTATGATAAATTGCACTTCCCATGCACTGCTGCCAAACTGCTATGGAAATTGATTTAGGAAAACATTCAGTAATCTACTTAGCTTCAGTCCTGACAATCTACAGTATTGATCTCCCTAAGCTGAACACACGTCATGCATTTGAGCGTAATCACTCTTATGTATGCGTGTGTTATTTTGCATAGGAAACACAATCAGGCCTCTTGCAAACTTCTCAGTCAGGTGCAAGCCACACCAGCTCGCCCTGTCGCCTTGGTGGTCCTCTGGTGGAGAGTCCCAGCTATCAATAATCGCCCAGCCACATTTGGCAGTAATTGGCTAGTAAATGAGCAGTGTCAACTGAAATGGAGTTGAGAGGTCAGAAGTCCACAAACTACGGTGGAGGTCTGCTCGGCGTTGTGGCCCGTGCCCCCCCTGGGATGCTTAGGAGATTGAGATGAAATAAGGAAATGTAGGGAGGCTACATGTAGAGAGGTTTGTCTCTTTTCTCTCTAGATTTCTTAATCGTTTTTTTTTCTTTTTCATGTGTAAAATGAATCTTGTGGCTTAATTAGCAGTGACTCTCCTGCCAAGGATCCACAATAATTACCGACTAGGACCCTTCCATTTCTCATTGCCTTTATCTCCGCCGTGTCTGAAGCTCCACACAGTTCCCCGTTCAGTACTACAGCAACTTATGTCGTTGATAACAGCCACATGTTCCAACCCCCTCAGTGTTTCTGACTGCCATTTATTCACTGCCCCCCACCCCCTACCCCCCTGCTTGCTTATTAGTGCTAAGTATGATGGAATAAAATCAAATAATAGGAATTCCCTTCTGCTAGACTAATTGTTCGAGCTAGAACTCTGATACATTTTATCTCTGCTTTAGCTCATTTGAGTTTGTTCGTAAAAAAACGTATCTCACAGATAAAGTGCCGCACAGTGGGTGTAATGTCTGGAAGTGTCCATTGGTCAGGATAGACAACCGTGCGAGCCATCTCAGGAAGAGATACCTGAGCTCTCTGTGGAAGAGCTTGACCTTTCACAGGGTGTTGGAGAGGCTGGATATAGGGTGCCGGTGTGACAAGTGTGCTGTAATGATCTGCTTGTTCTGGTGAGGGCCCCAGCAACGTTTTCTCATCATCAGCCAATTTAAATGGCTTTTGTTTTACTCTCTACCCTCTCCACCTTCATGTCAGTGTAGCTCCACATGCTTATTAAAACGAGGGGCGGAAATAAATAGCAGCTCAAATGTTTCAAAATATGCAGTTTTTAACTACATTTTTTTTTCTTACAAATGTCTATAAAGCTGGTGTTACATTCAAATGCCATTTTTAAAACTCATTAGCTTGCTGCTCTCCATCCAAATTTGCACTATTAAAACCAGGAGGCTAACCTTTTCTGTTTTTTAAGGTCCCCAGTGGCGACATCAGCTGCAGCTAATTTCAGACAATTTAATAAATACCATTAATAATTTTTCTCTTTTCCTTTTTTTTTTTTGGGTGCTGCAGTACTGGAAATGTATCCTTTTGGATTACAGAGAAACAGAGGCACAGACCAATAGGAAAGAGAGTCTATTCACGGTGCACGGATGTTTACGCCACTGCCAGCGTCTTCTAAATGCTCATTAATTTTATCCCTTCGTGGCAAAATCATTTCAAGGAGAAGCAATTCAGCCTCCTGTTCCTTTCAATTCACCGCTCATGTCAATCAAGCCCTCCTGCAGTATCCTGCAGAATGGAGGTGTTATATTTCTGCAATTATCATGTCATATACTCGAAAATGTAAATGAACGTGTGTGTAAAATTAAATTTATGGGTTGTCAGTGAAGAATAAGAACCAGGAGAGCAATTACTTATCTGCTTTCATCTTGGAGCCTCTGATACGTCAAGCAGAAAAGCATGCAGTTAAATGCTGGAATTAGCATTGTGCTGCACTTCACAATAGACGTGGGCCAGTGCCTTTTCTCCCCTTTCTTTCTTCCTTCTGCCTTTTCTCTCTTTTTGGTTCCCCTTCCTTTATTTTATTTTTTTTGTTTTGTTTGGAGCTGTGAAATGAAGATGATTATCACCCATTATGTCTCTAAAAAGTTAATAAAAGCATAAAGAGAGCTTCCTCATCTCATAACTTGGTTGCTTTCTGTTTTTATTGATTTTTTCTGTTTTGTTTAGTTGTATTCATTGCTGCTAAAATCCCTGACTTTGAATGGTTATAGTTTATCAGTTCTAAGCTAAAAACAGTTAGAAATAACATGCAGAAAATATATGCATCTGCATACTTTGTGCTTTTTTTTGTAAACTTAAACATCTCTGAGCCAGCACCCAATTAATAGTCTTAATGAGTGCATCTCTCGTGTTGTTTCTCGGCTGCACGCATTCCATTGTAATGGTATCCAACACAAAAACAGGAGTGACTGCGGGGGTAATTACTTACCTTGCAAATATACCTATAAGGGTTAATAGCATTGAAGGTGTAAGCGCAGCATTTGCATAATTACACGTGGACTGTTTAATTTGCAAATTTTTGACGGCTTTTGTTCCACACCTTGTGCATTTTCTCTTGTACTCTTGCATCGAGGAGTCCAGAGAAGAAAAGAGATGTACCACAACAACATCCTCCTCCTCCTCCTCCTCCATCTCTTCCACCTTAGATGGAGTCCCTTCTCTCTAAGACCCTAATGAACAATGGAGGCAGGATTTGTTTGAATATGAATATGAATGTGCAGCGGGGCCGGCTGGAAGTTGACCTTCAGCTGTGATTTTCAGTTCATCAGGATTAGTCAAGGCGGGCGATCAGGAGCCACTAATGCATAATGACTTCTAAAATGAAAAATGTGTAGTGACCATGCAAATGTCTCGGCTAATCAAAGAGGGGGGAAAACCTGGGGTGGGGGGTAGGCGTTGAGGAGAGGAGAACTAAACAAGGACGTGTCAAGGCCTGACAGAGAGAGAACGAGAGAGAGAGGAAGAGGGAGGGAGGAGAGACGCACATGGAAAGTAATCAAGCCAGCTTGATTAGCTGGCGATGAGGACAGGGATGTCTTATTGGCCCCTTGACACTCCATATAGGCTAGCTACTGTCATGGCACCTCTATGCTAAGCAGTGTCGCAGTTCAGTAAAAGTGTTACTACATGTTGATATTTTAATTATGTTAAGGTCTAAAATGCCTGCCTGTTTACCATTCAGCTCTAGGATGCCACAATTCTTGTTCAAGAAACAACAAACTAATTTGTATCTGCAAATGTTGGAAATGTGCCACTTTAGTCTTCTTATTCAGTAAAAAAGCATTGAGCTGTTGTGTTACTGAACCGAACTGAACACTAAATCATTCACTCATGTTGGCTTCTTTTTTCCATAACTGAGGAGTAAACAAACACACACACAAAAGTCATTCAATATTTAAGCAGCTACAAGGAGCAGAAATTCCACAATATCACTGCAAGCCTACTCTCCCCTGTTAGAACGTGTGCATGCAATCAAAGCCTGAAGAGAAACGTATCATCGCTCTACTGTTCTGCTGCCTCAGAAGTGGCTCGCACTGTCTCCTCAGAAGAAAGTGGCATAAGCAGCGTACGCATCTTGGTTTTGTTTTGGAGATGTTCTTCTACTGCAGCGAGTATTACCTAAAAAGGGCATGCATTTTTCAAAATTACGTAGCCTACTACACCAGCAGCCTTTATGAGAACTTAAGAGTTGCTTTCACACCGTTCCAACAGATTAAAAAAGAATACTTCAGGTACACCCCAAACTCCCATGACATAATGCTGATTGTTCCTGCCATGCGTCCACTTCATCAGCGTAGTTTCAATCAGCTTTAGAGTTGTGCATTTTTTCACGCTGTTTCATAATAGCGGTGCTGATAAAGTGGGGGAGTTCAAGGGTCCTGCTAATTAAGGTCTATGTCTATTTAAATCCTTTACTTTTCCCAGCGGGGTAAAGGAAGGAAAATAAGATGAGCAACACAAAGGCACGGCACCCATCTGTCCTTCAGCATCTCCTCTAGGCTGCAAAGCATCACGGCCATGAGAGGCCTGCTCTCCCTACCTCTCCAACCACCAATTACCACACTTCCAGCAGATCCATGCCACTATGCCTGAAAACTTATTCAGCTCTTCGTTTTCTTTGTTTTTCCCCATCATCGTCCATGTATAGGTTCCAGTGTCAGTGGCCATGATGAGTCCCCAGGTGATGACGCCGCAGCAGATGCAGCAGATCCTCCAGCAGCAGGTGCTTTCCCCCCAGCAGCTCCAGGCTCTGCTCCAGCAGCAGCAGGCTGTAATGCTGCAGCAGGTACACACACTCCAACCTACATGCACCGTATGAACATTGTGACACTCATGCTGTGACATACCCCATCATCACCTAGGCTGGTTTGCCCACATCCATACAGTTACACATTTAAATCCACATAAAAATGTAGTCTGGTGTTTGTACAGGCATACACAAAAATGCACACACAACCCCTCCACATAAGTGTGCCCAGCCACCAGTTACGCCAACTCACCACAGCCCCATGTCCTTGACACGCTTACCAAGGGGAATCGGAAATTGACGTACTCCTGCATGTCACCTCTAATTAACCGTCTCTAGTGTGTCGCTGGTTCAATTCCCTGACAAGCATCCATCAGGGACTGTGAGAGTAGGGCATAGTTGGGCTGTGCAGCAGAAGCTGAACGATAAGTGATGGTGATGTAATATTTGGAATCAACTTGAGAAAGCGCACTCGGCAGAGTTGAAATGCATTTGTCATTCATAGATTTGATTAAGAAAAAGACAATAGTTTAATTAAGAATGTCAGTCATTCTGAGTCTTCTTCATTAAGAGTTCCCCAGCTCGATGTGGTCACATGCTTTCACGCTCTACTGTGCAAGTACAGGGATTTGTCTTAAAATGTGACTCAACATTTTTAGTTTCACATAAGATTTGATAGAAAGCTTGATCATCTGCCATACACATCAGTCACTAAATCAACATCTACCTTCTGTTGTTGATTTACGTATTTAAAAATATTTCTCAATTGATTCTTGCATATAGTCTGTTAAAGCGTGTATATTTCAGTAGCAGTTTGCATAGAACTGGATCAAGCATTCCAGTGGCCTGGCCTGCTTTGGCTTCTCTTTTTAGGCCAAACAGCCACATGGAAAAAAAATGATATGAAAGTTTAAATAGCGGTTTGACTATGTGTGTTAATAGAATCAGTTTAAAGTACAGAGCTTGATCCTAAGAGAGTTTATTTTGTTTATTTCAACCACTCCAAAGGAAGCCAGTACCTTCTGGCAGCTAAATACATAGTTAATATGATGGATTGTTATCCCTGCAGCACTGTGGGACTATTAACATTCCATAGGAAATAAATTGTGAAAGACTGCAAAGATCTGAGTCTGACACTGAAAAGATATAATAGATCAGCCTCACCAAGTTTGTGTAACAGAAAATTTCAGGGTTTTTTTTTTTTAACTTTGCTTTGATAAATACATAAACTCATTTTGGATTTCTACTTTTGCTTGTATTTGCTTGTGTGTTTATGTACAGCAACACCTGCAGGAGTTTTATAAGAAACAACAGGAACAGCTTCATCTGCAACTTCTGCAGCAGCAACACCCTGGCAAGCAGGCTAAAGAGGTAGGTGCACACCCGGGGACATAACATAGTAATTTAGCCTCATGGGGAAAAGATGGTGAATGTGTGCATGTAGATTCTCTATAGATAGTAATAAGCACCATAAAACAGACAGCTTTGTTGTTCTAGAAATAAAGTAATTAAGCGGGCTAACCCGGAGGTACAGTGGGGCAAAAAAGTATTTAGTCAGCCACCGATTGTGCAAGTTCCCCCACCTAAAATGATGACAGAGGTCAGTAATTTGCACCAGAGGTACACTTCAACTGTGAGAGACAGAATGTGAAAGAAAAATCCATGAATCCACATGGTAGGATTTGTAAAGAATTTATTGGTAAATCAGGGTGGAAAATAAGTATTTGGTCAATAACAAAAATACAACTCAATACTTTGTAACATAACCTTTGTTGGCAATAACAGAGGTCAAACGTTTACTATAGGTCTTTACCAGGTTTGCACACACAGTAGCTGGTATTTTGGCCCATTCCTCCATGCAGATCTTCTCGAGAGCAGTGATGTTTTGGGGCTGTCGCCGAGCAACACGGACTTTCAACTCCCGCCACAGATTTTCTATGGGGTTGAGGTCTGGAGACTGGCTAGGCCACTCCAGGACTTTCAAATGCTTCTTACGGAGCCACTCCTTTGTTGCCCGGGCGGTGTGTTTTGGATCATTGTCATGTTGGAAGACCCAGCCTCGTTTCATCTTCAAAGTTCTCACTGATGGAAGGAGGTTTTGGCTCAAAATCTCACGATACATGGCCCCATTCATTCTGTCCTTAACACGGATCAGTCGTCCTGTCCCCTTGTCAGAAAAACAGCCCCATAGCATGATGTTTCCACCCCCATGCTTCACAGTAGGTATGGTGTTCTTGGGATGCAACTCAGTATTCTTCGTCCTCCAAACACGACGAGTTGAGTTTCTACCAAAAAGTTCTACTTTGGTTTCATCTGACCACATGACATTCTCCCAATCCTCTGCTGTATCATCCATGTGCTCTCTGGCAAACTTCAGACGGGCCTGGACATGCACTGGCTTCAGCAGCGGAACACGTCTGGCACTGCGGGATTTGATTCCCTGCCGTTGTAGTGTGTTACTGATGGTGACCTTTGTTACTTTGGTCCCAGCTCTCTGCAGGTCATTCACCAGGTCCCCCCGTGTGGTTCTGGGATCTTTGCTCACCGTTCTCATGATCATTTTGACCCCACGGGATGAGATCTTGCGTGGAGCCCCAGATCGAGGGAGATTATCAGTGGTCTTGTATGTCTTCCATTTTCTGATGATTGCTCCCACAGTTGATTTTTTCACACCAAGCTGCTTGCCTATTGTAGATTCACTCTTCCCAGTCTGGTGCAGGTCTACAATACTTTTCCTGGTGTCCTTCGAAAGCTCTTTGGTCTTGGCCATGGCGGAGTTTGGAGTCTGACTGTTTGAGGCTGTGGACAGGTGTCTTTTATACAGATGATGAGTTCAAACAGGTGCCATTCATACAGGTAACGAGTGGGGGACAGAAAAGCTTCTTACAGAAGACGTTACAGGTCTGTGAGAGCCAGAGATTTTCCTTGTTTGAGGTGACCAAATACTTATTTTCCACCCTGATTTACCAATAAATTCTTTACAAATCCTACCATGTGGATTCATGGATTTTTCTTTCACATTCTGTCTCTCACAGTTGAAGTGTACCTCTGGTGCAAATTACTGACCTCTGTCATCATTTTAAGTGGGGGAACTTGCACAATCGGTGGCTGACTAAATACTTTTTTGCCCCACTGTATAATACTACAGTAATCCCACAGCATACACATGCAGTGCTGGCTATTCTCCTCTGATTCCTGCTAGCATTATGCAGTATGGAGATCCAGTTAAAGACAGTTTCATGTCTTGTCTGTATTCACACATGCTCACACAAGTCAAAGGGTGCTGCAGCCACCTCGTCAATGAAGTGTTTCTGCGGGCACACAAACACATGCAGCACCTCTGAAGTTGCAATGTGCATCGCTCATAAATCACAATGACAGGCAGCCGGTCGACAGACATGCCTCTGTCTTGTTCTCTTTGGATATCATGGAGCAGTAGAGGAGCATGACAGCCCCAGCCACATTTGCGTAACAGCGTCGGTCCAGGTCTAGAGCCACGGCCAGGCAATTCTGTGGGAACGGCTAAATTGATTCAAAAATGGGTATCACATAAACACACGCGTTCTGTCTTTCTTTTTCATCTCCCTCTCTCTCTCTCCTCAAGCAGCCCATTATGCTGCCCTTACAGGAAGTCACAACTGACCTCCCCGCGGCTTTGTTTCTGTTTGGATTTGTGAATAGAGTTTTTCAGGAGGCTCGCCATCAAATATGGAATAGAAATTGCTCCCTTATTTCTCTTGAGGCAGAGGAGAGGTGTTTGGGGGGGGGGGGCAAACCGCCTCCTGCCACCACTCCATTATGCAGCCTGTTTTCCAGTGAGCGCATCACAGGTTTTATCCCCCAAACCCACCCAACCCCTCTCCCTTTCTCAGTCCCTCAGTCTCCATACTTTTCTAGGTACACCATCACTAGCATACAGAAACGTGACAACAGAAACTGGCCTCTGTGGTTAAAGCATTACATATGCACAGCTAACTGGAAGTACAGAAAAGTATACCCCATTAAGCCTCAGTGAATGTGCACTTGCAGCCAATCATTACCTGAGATTTTTGCTTCCTAATAGGTGTTTGCAGTACGGCTGTGTTTCAGAGCTCAGAGCCAACTGCTTTTGTCTCTCTCTAAATTCACTCCCTTTCTCAGTTGTTTTGCAGCGGTGGCTGAGTTTGATGTTTTTCATTTTGTTGTTGTTTTTGTTTTTGTCTTTGTTTTTTTCTTCTTTTTTTGCACAAAGCTTACGCAATTGCCTGTCTGGCCCAGCGATAAACAACTCTGTGAGCCAACAAGGAGGGCTGAGAGGGAGTGGAAGGGGGGGTGTAGTGCAGTGGATGTGTGTTTGTGTTTGTGCGTGTTTGTGTCTATGCATTCACATGCAGCTTTAAATCTCTCTCTGCTAGTTCCCTCTGGTCACATAAGCTGTAACAGACCATCAGTGAAGGCGAGACAATTAACTATCAGGGGTGGTGGTGGGGGGGATTATACCAGAGGCTTAGTATCATACACAATCACAAGCCACATACACTGACAGGCTTGAGAGCTGGTATATCAGCATAGCTTTGTTTGTGTGTGTGTATGTGCTCAAAGACATGAACATACACAAAGACAGGAGAAGAAGGTGGTACAGCCCAAAAAAAACAGGAGGAAAGACTAAGTGAGCACAGACAGAGAGGGAGAGAGCGTGTAGAGAAGCAGAAGAAGAAGCAGAGAGGTGTAGCTAAGGTCACAGCAGAGGCGACTGAGTGCACACTCTTCACGCACAAACAGCGCTCCGTCTCCTCTGTCCTCTCCCGCTCACTCAGTTGTTAATTCGTCTGTAATTTTCCCTCCTCTCCTCTCCTCTTCACTCCTCTCTTGCTCCTCTCCTCTTCCTCCTCCTCTCTCTCTCTCTCTCTCTCTCTCTCTCTCTCTCTCTATAGCAACAGCAGCAGCAGCAGCAGCTGGCCGCCCAGCAGCTCGTCTTCCAGCAGCAGCTCCTGCAGATGCAGCAGCTCCAACAGCAGCAGCACCTGCTCAACATGCAGCGGCAGGGCCTGCTCACACTGCCTGGTCCCGCTCCAGGCCAAGCCGCCCTGCCCGGACAAACCCTACCCCCACCAGGTAAGAGGAGGAGGAGAGCGGAGGAGGAGTGGTGGGAAGAAGAGGGAGCAGGGAGGTAGTTGCGTTGATATTAAGCACGTGACTTGCAGCAGTAGTCACATACTTCCTGTATTTTTGTCTACTAGTGCTTTTCACAGTCTGGCTCTGTTTTATTGTTCCTTCCGGCTGTCTAGTGTCTCCAAGCCCATCTGTCCTACTACTCATCTGCCTTTCTGTCCTGTCTGTCTTTTTCTAATTGGTATGCTGCTGTGTCTCTCATACGTTATCTTTAAGTATGTCTGTCTGTCTGCCATCCCTTCATTGGTATGCCCTTCTACCATTCACTTTGTCCTTAACTCCCCTCATGATTGTTTTTAGTCTTCTGTTCTTCCTTTCTCTTCCACTCTTTTCTCATCTGATTATGGCTTTCTCTGTCTTCCTCTGTTCCTCTCTCAGCTGTGCTCTGCCTCTGTTTGTTGTTTTTCCATCTCTGTTTCTATTCCCTCACTCCCCAACTCCCCCTCCTTCTTTCAGAGGTTGTTGTTGTTGTTTTTGTTTACTGCTTTTACTGAGAACAAAGGAGAGGCAAAAGAGAAGAATAAAAAGACAAGCGAGAGAGAACGAGGAGAAGAGAGCAGGCTCCATTTTTGTTTTTTCCCCTCCCGAGCCAAGTAAACACCTATGTTTGTTGTTTACCACCAAAATGGCGCAGACGAAGACAACAGGCAGGAAGATGTTAGGAGGAAATAAAAGGAAACTGCTTAATTCTGTGCCAAGCTGAAAAGCAGCAGTTGACAAAGCTTGTTGTTTTTAGGTGGAACTTGCTCATATTCAGTATAATCAGTCTTTTTTTATGTAGTTTTACTCATTGGACACACACGAGTCGTTGTGCGTCAGAGCTACACAAGTGATTCATAACCAGCTTAAAACCAGTATTTGACTGTGCAGAGAAGACTGTACGTGGCTTCAATAAACAGGAAACTGTGATTTCATATTCGAGTTTGCCCTTGCTGAGAGCAGGGCCTTCAGTCATGCAGCTGTATGGAATTTCTCTGGCTGTTGAATAATCCATACAGAGCTAAGCTTTTGTCCTGTAAACACAGAGTGCAATGCATCCTAAACTGAAAACCACAATGTGCAAGTGAGAGCTAATAAAACAGCTTGGACTCTTTTCCTTTTTTTTGTATTAAGTATTAAGTTGAGCAACTTTATTCATTCAGTATACTTTCTCTGTTCCCTTATCTATTTCTCTCTCTATCTCCTTCTTGATGTCTCTAGCTGGATTGAGCCCCGCAGAGCTCCAGCAGTTGTGGAAGGACGTTACCGGAGGCGGTGGTCACGGAATGGAGGACAACGGCATCAAACACAGCAGCGGCACTGGCACCGGCGTGGGTGGCGGCGGCGGTTTAGACCTGTCCACTAACAACTCTTCTTCAACTACCTCCTCCTCCAATCCCGCCAAAGCATCGCCGCCCATCTCTCACCATTCCATCGCCAACGGACAGTCTCCCGCCCTCAACCACAGGAGAGAGAGGGAAAGGGAAAGAGAACGGGAGCGAGAGAGGTAAACCAACTAAAATGCCATCCGCCACCTTTTTGATGCATCACAGAGGAAGAAGCAAGGGAAGATGAAAAGTTTACAGCGCTCGTACTCTTCACACGAGCTTGTTTGTTGCCGTGCCACGATTGAACACATCAAAACAAGGCACTCAACAACAAGCCATCGTTACTTCAGGGAAAGCTGGGCGTTTTGTTTATTTATTCAAAAGTTTATTAGTGTCTTAAGGAAAAAAAAATAAGAGCCTTGTTCTCCCGGGGGACCATGCGTTCAGTTGAACACACTTAGCTTGCACACACATATCAAAAGCGGGGAGACGACGCCATGCAGCCAGGCGCACTTACAACAAGCGTCTCTGGCAGAGAAGACAAGGTAACCCCCTTGTACATTAAGTATTTAGTGCTTTCTTTCTTTTTTCTCTTTTGAAAATTACCTTCCATGCTTGCTTGTCATGTAAACAGAATACGTGATGCCTTGAGTGGCGTTTCCAGGATGTTTATCCTTGTGATGCCGTCTTTTATAAATGCATCCAGCACCGAAACACTGACTGTTCACATATCTGCCTATCTGGCCCATGCATTATTCAAAGGCTTTTCTTGGGCGATATTATAATAAGGACTTAGGGTGTAGCGGTGTGTGTGTGTGTGTGTGTATGTGTGTGTGTGTGTGTGTGTGTGTGTGTGTGTGTCTGTGTAGATGCTCGGTATAGACTCACACTGGAGGTGGAAGTGCTGTGTAATTGGTTTAAAGTAGATGCTATCTCTCCAGTACCACTAAAAGGAGGCTTGAAAAAGATATCTTTAGAAGGAAGACAGAGGGAAAGAGAGAGGAAAGGAATGGATAAGAAGAGAAGGAAGAAAGGAAGGAAAAAAGACTTTATCTGCTTGTGTCCCGAGGGGTGTGTGGTGTCTCATAATGATCGAACAAGGAGTATTGTCAGGAGCACTGCTTACTAACATGCCATGGATCGATGAGGGGAAAGCCCCTCTGTAAAACGCAGCGTGAGCTCTGCCTGCACTAAGACACACAGGCATGAATGCATGTAGCCATCGACCACACACATGCATGCACATGTGTAACCTATATACAGACAAACACACGCTAAGACACAGACTGTACACACTCTCATTCACATTTTCGTACACACACACACACAGACACACTAGCGCCTGGCCTAAAAGGTTAAACTGTCATCTTTAATAGGATGTGCTGTCTAGGAAGGGTCGTAACTTATTTGGGTGCCATTTGAAAAACGCCAGAACACCCCTGCTCCCCTTGTCCTCAAAGAACATAAGTTACACAGAGTATTAATCTCCTGATGAAAATTATATGGCTGTCTGGATTTTTAATGTTTACTTGAAAGCCTCCACCCCTCCTCCCCATAATGGCTTTACAAGATGGGATGGTGACTACAGTGGAGACAAAACTAGATTTCCATCGGGGATGGTAGTCCAGCCTATTTCTCACACATTAGTCTTTGCCATCTTAATATAGTTATCCTGTAGTGATTATTTAAACTGAATGGCTGTTAGCCATCAACATCCCAGTTCCCAAATTTCCTTTTTATAAAGCTGCTGTTATTGCATTCATCCCTTGCTTTCTCTCTGTCTGATTTAGCCCTGGTTATTCATCACATGAATTGCTGAATTAGTGCTCTGACCTCTTTCAGCGTGTCTTTAATCTGCTATTTCCCGTTTCTTGTTTGCTCATTTTTTTGGGCCCGCCTCTAGTTCACTACACGAAGAAAGTGGAGGGACTCACCCCCTGTATGGTCACGGTGTGTGCAAGTGGCCCGGCTGTGAGAACATCTGTGAAGACTTTGGACAGTTTTTGAAGTAAGGACATGCTCTAATACAAATACGTAATACTGGAAATAACATATATTATATATATACTAATATACTGAGTGTAGCAGTAGTTCAGGCAAGCTGAAAAGTCAGTTTTCGCTGCCATCCTCCCTGATCAGTTGATCCTAGTGCCAGCCCAAATCATCTGATGCCACACATCTCAAATAGGGTGTGCTGTTTAAGCATTTTTAGCCTGAATATAGTCGCTGTCCCTCTGCAAGTTGCTTTGCAACCCACATCCCTCGAGGTAGTGCTGTTTCTTGTTCCTGCCTCTTGCTTTCCATGTGTGCGTGTGAGGAAGGGTGGGGAGCTCCCAGAACAGAGCCATAATAACACATAAAAATGACTGAAGATGGAAATAACAATCTCTGAAAGCGATCGCCTTCAGTACAGTGCTTGGTCTTTCTGTGGGGGCCTAACAAAGAAAACATCACTGCTTTTCACAGAGCCCATTTTGACCTTATAGACAGCTAGTTGACAGGGTTTCTCTCTAGTAGTGCAGGATTCAAACCAACTCTGGTCCATAACAAATTTTCCTTCCTGGCGTGGAGGGGCCTGATAGGTTTGTGAAAAAGCGTCAAAAGCTAATGGCAACTCGCACGGCCGCACACTTACCTCCACAACAAAGGCCCCCATTCACTGTTGTCATGGTGCAGGCGCCAGAGCGAATGGACTCTTCATGCTCCATCAACAATTTAGTTAATTAGCTCATTTGTAATTGGCCGGCTTTGTTGCCAGGATGTTAGTGGGGGGACATCAAAGGAAGAAGGTGTTTGCAGCACTGCCGATTACAGGTTATCACATTGCCACTCAGTGAGAGTCTCCCTCTGCCTCTCTCTCTCTCACTCTTTCCCCGGCTCCCTGCTCTCACACAGAGAAGAAAAGAAAGGGGAAAGCTTTAATTTGAATATTCTAATTAGATTTGTAATTAACTGTGAAATAACGATCTGGTGAGTGTTTTTCATGGGCTGTAAATGTCCATGTGAATTCGCACAAACTCTTAAAATCAGGACATTGTTCTGGCTTATTTTCCAAATTATGCATTTTTCTACTGTAGTGGCTGTAAAGTTACAAAAGGCTTTAAAAAAACAGTCATATTTAGGTCAGGCTTTGCTAATTCAATGCCGGCTTGTGAATTAAAGCTAAAAGGTGTATCTGTAAAATGAAATGACACTAATAAACATGGTGTTTACCTGTCTTTCAAAGACAGAGGGAGGCAGTACATTAGACTCCATTTTCACACACTGCCAAGGCATAAAATCACTTAAAGGCCCCATTATTGACGGCAGTGGAGTTCAATGAATCATAGTCTGACAAGTGTGTTTGCTAATCCCCTGTGGAAAATGTGCCGCATACATGTCAATGCCAATACCAGTGCTCTAGAGTGAGCATGGCATAACCATAAGCATCATCTAGTCATGCTTATGAAAAGCCAAATGCATGTGTACAATCCATTGTCCAGCCTGGAATACATGTACGGCAGTCCAGGTAGAACAGTTTGCCTTGCAGCTTGAGAACAGATGTGTGCGTGATAAGGCAAGCCTCTATCGGATTAGCAGATTTTCTGATATCTTGTCCTATCACCTTAGTACACTTACTTATAGAAGACATCAGTCTATTTCTTGGCACTGTATGCTCCTTTCACGCTCAAACACACGTAAGTCTGTGTGCTGTAAGGATACTGTGTCTAGGTGGCTTAGCTGGTTATTTAGGTGAGGGGCATAGATACAGTGTGTGTAAAGCCATGTGCCTGCGAATAAGCTGGTAAGCCAATGCAAAAGGATGCATGGCTGTAAAGACAAACTGAGAGAGCTCCACAGATAGAGGGAAAATGGGTAGATTTCATACTTGAAAGCGAGAGCACAGGTTGGCAGACGGTTTTGTAAGAACACTTGCCAGAACATTGGCTGGTACAAAACAGAAAACACACACACACACACACCACTGCAAGTCAGAGGCTGGCTCTATACTGTAACAAAGCCAGAACATGAAAACAGACACCAACCAAAAAAGAAAGACTCGTCATCAGAACAAAGATGGCTGCTCGGTGGCGTGCCTCGGAGCAGTGATTGTAGGTGTCAGAGGGAGTCCTTTCATGTTTCCGGAGATGCCAGTCGACGACACACACAGATGCACTCACACACAAGTGCAGCTTAAACGGGGTTACATAAAGTGGGTGTCAGATGTAGATGACAGTTTAGATGTTGGTACTTGGGTGTGGGTTATGTATGCAGGGAGGTGGGGTGGAAGGGGGAGAGGGGACCCGAGTCAAGCTGGCGTCTCGTAGCTCGCTGTAGGAGCTCGGCTCAGCGGCGGTGACACGTTTAGTCATCTATTGTTTTGTTCCATGAAGAAACTTGTCAAGATCAGCATTTAATAGCTCTTCAGTGCGCTTTTAAGTGTTCTCACCTGGAAAAGGTAGCCGCAAGGTGGCTGGCACCCTGAATTAGCTCTGTGAAGTTCAAAATGAAATAATATTGCTGGGAATGTTTCTCCGAGTGGTGGGTGTTGCTGCTTTGTGGGTGTGTTTGTGTTAGTTACAGAGAAAGAAACATTCATGCTTTTAGGTTGCGTGCCAGGGCTATTTTGGTGGGAGCCTTTTTGGTAAACATAGGAGACAGAAAATGCAATTAATACCTGTAAATGTGGATGTTTTATTTGTATAATTTGTCAGTACAATAAATGCCTCCAGCTTACTGCAGATTTTTATAGCGCTTTAAAAAAACAAAGCTTGAACACATCAAATGTGTTTGTCTCCTGTACATGCTCGTCTTGTTCCGCCTACTTTGGCTTTTTTCCCCCCTCAGTAATATACCTGCAAATGCATACTTGTTCTCACTCACACACAGTTAACTGTTACACTCTCCGTCACCATTCTGCTCTTCCTATTACTGGCAGGAAGGCAGGCTCCATGTTAAAATGGTGAGCTCAGCTGCTAACCTAGTGTCTGTAACCCGCTACTAATTAAACCCACAAGGCATCAGGCAAGTGTCTTTGTCTCTATATAATGTGCACATACACACACTGTAGAGGCAGGCACCTCAGTCAGGCAGGCCCCCCGGCCCCTTTGGATAGGTAAGCTTGCTTTTACCACTCCACATGTCTGCTGCACCGTGACAAGACCTTTAAAAGGGAGGGCACCGACACCAAGGAGACAGTGTGAGAGAATGTGTGTGTAAATCTGCATGCGGTGGATATCAGGTTTTCTCAATTTGTGTACAGTTATGGAGGCCAACTTTCTGTGCTGAGCCCCTGATAATACACACAGTCAATTAGCAAAAGTGTATCATCCATATATTCTGGACTTGAGCAGATTTATTATCAGGCCCTTAGTGGACACTGATGGCTTATACATATTCATGTACCCAGCTACTGGGAAAAACCTTTGAGATGTTTTGTTCCCCTCTCTTTTAGAGAAAAGAGAAACTGCAGACTCCAATAAAAACGAGTCTTTATGTGAGAGTTAAAAACAGCTGTGCATCACTCCTCCCACAGTCTGTGTTCATCAGTCCCTTTATCTCTTTATTTGCTTTGATTCCGCTACCTTGGCTACATATTTCACTCTGCAACACTGTTCTCTACGCTGCTCTTACATTCCTTTCATCACACGGGTAATCCTCAGAAATCCGTGTTTCTCTAGAATGGCTCATGGACAGTAAGGCTCGTATTCTTTATCTCAAAGTGTGAGTAGTTTTATCTGAATGCTACATTTTAGATCAATTCTCTTATTTGCCCTCAAAATGTACAATTCCATCAGAATGCTTCAATTTGGTTACAAGTGAGGAAGCCAAAGTCAGTTAACAACTCAGGAATAATGAAATAAAATGAGACATAAGATTAATAAAGAGATTTCTGTTTAATCAAAGAAGACAAGAGAAGTTCATAGTTCAGAGAGGACAGAAACACAGTCATCTATTTTTCCACATTTCAGTAAATACAGCGTTCTTTCATTATTTCTTCCTGTCTGCCCATCTGCGTCTGCCCCCGCCCTTCCTTTCTGTCTTTGTGTGGCATTATTAATGCACAGTAGGACATACAGCCATTTGAATATTTCATAAATGCATGTAGTAATCTTCCTGTAATTGTCTTGCTAACTGGCCAGCAGTAGGATGAGCATATGCAGCAAGCTGCAACTGTCTGGAGGACTTCCACAAGGCCTCCAAGCACAAACACATGCAAAATATTAGATAAACAAGCTTCTTGTTGATGAGAGGCAAGCTTAATAAAGATTTCCCCCTTTCTCTTTCTCTCTGTCTTTTTTTTTTTTTTTTTTTGTAAAGCGGTATCTTCAGGGACAGCGAGCAGCCTGCTCTGTGCTTTTGAAGCAGCTGTAATTCATGACACATGCCATACATCAAGTGCATAAGATAGCATTATGGGCAGTGAAATGAAAAGGGTATTTGCAACATTAGTTCCCTCATCCTGCGAGGGACGTGATTAAATGATTAATGAAATGCCCCCTTTTTGCATGCGCATTCTGAAACAGCAATTAGGCACAGGGCTGAGGAAATCCACCAGTTCGTCCCTTCCCTTTCTGCTGCTATCCCTCATCCGTCCCTCTCCGCGCCCCCCCACTTTTTTTTAATGTTGCCTCATTTTTGATTTATAATGGAAAATTTCTGAGCATTAGACCTGAAATGGTTATAAAAGTATAAGCAGGGACAGAATGGAATGGTTTTAAATGTGCACAGGCTAATTGAAAGGTACAGAGCTATTGTGATTACAAATGTTCTATTCAGGTTTTGATTGGCAGGTCGGGAGGAACCAGCTCAGTGAGTTGGCTTGTTTTGCACGTTGCAGATAAACAAGAAGTGAGGCTTTTGGGAGAAAATAAAGGAATACGGGGTTTGTGGGGGGAGGGGGCTTATTTCTGTGTATTTGTGTATCTATTTTTTTTTATATGTGCCAATCAGTGTTTGTGCAAGCTCATGATAATGTAAGCAAGCGTGTGTATTCTTAGATAAAGTGAAAGCCAGCGAGAGAGATTTTGTACTCCCTCTAATGCACTGGAGGCAGAGCTGTAAATGATCATTGAAGGGTCTGCAAGCTAACCTATAATTACTGGAGATAAAGTGGCAGCTCTGGCATTTCATAAGCATGTCTCCTCAAAGCTTGCTTTGTGAGTTTGTCACCAATGATCATTTAGATAGAGGCTCATTACCCAGCATCACAACACTTTAGAAACCCCCGTTTTGCCCCATATTGGTGTTCCTCTGAGTGTGTGTGTGTATATGTGTGTATGTGTGCGTGTGTGTGTGTGTGTGTGTCTGCATATGTGCGCTTTACCAAGAATAAAGGTCTATCCTAATGGTGGAGCTTTTGTGTCCTACAGACGAAATCCAATCAAGGCAAAAACCCTCATTGACTGTTATGGCTGTCTGGCTGCCTTTTTTTCTTTTAATGAGGCGAACACACCAGATACATTTAATATGTCTGCTGCTAGA